>NW_003803983.1:2549-9847 GCF_000255335.2 Galendromus occidentalis
TTTTCTCCGGAATGAATTCCTTCTGAAGCGAACCTTGTCTCGTCCCACGTGGTCCACTTTCCCAAATTATTCAGATGCCATAGTCTCGCCATTCCCACCATTTTCTCTAATAGAACTCCTTTCAACATCTGTACTGTCCACTTGCCCGTATCGTAAGCTACCTCCAACTGGTTTAGCCACAGCTCTGCCTCCATTTCGCTCGCTCCCGCAAATTTATCCACGGTTCTGGAGGAATACGAAACTCGCTCCACCAACCTGACGTTCCCAGATTCCGTTTCCGTGTCCGCCTTCACTGCTCTCATCATTTCCCTCATCATGTCCTTCATCATCTTCGCGAGTTCTGTGATTGGAGCCTCGTTAGAGCTGATGTCGTCCTCGTTCTTCGCCATTCTCACTGCTCGTTTCGTCTGTTTCCACTCGTCACTCCTTCCTCTATTGTCCAGTGTCGAACCACCGGTGCTTAATGTGGGGAGGCCACTGATTTGGGTAACTGAACTCAGATATGGGTGACGGTACTTTATTCTCGAGTCTTCGACGGCGTGCTTATCTACAGCGCCTCGCGCGGCTGACTGACTGATTCACATGAACATGCGTTAGCGTACGTGGCGCGCACCATGTTCCCTACTCGTTCCCTACAACACGATGAGAGGGTATTTCAAGCAATGGCGAGAATCCAAAAGAGCGGATCCGTATGGAAAAATGCTCGTTCTTACAAAAGCAAATAAAGTATCTCGGGTTCATCATCGATCAACACGGAAGAAAACCCGATCCGGCGCAAGTTCGTCCCATCGGGGATCTTCCGACTCCAAAGGACGTTAGAGATCTTCAGGCTTTCTTGGGCCTAGTGACGTTCTATTCAAATTCCATCCCCGAAATGAGAAGGATTGAGGAGCCCTTGACACCTCTGCTGAAGAAGGAAGCTGTTTTCGTATGGAGCGAGAAGTGCGAGGAAGCTTTCAAGCACGCCAAAAAGGTCTTACAAAGCGACCTGGCCCTCACTCATTTTAACGCCGAGCTGCCTCTGGAAGGGTCGGCAGATGCTTCTCAGAAAGGCATCGGCGCTGTTCTCCTGCATAATTTCCCAGACGGTACCAAAAAAGCCGTAATGCATGTGAACAGAACGCTTACGGAAACTGAACAGCGGTACGGTCAGATCGAAAAAGAGGCTCTGGCTCTCGTACACGCTGTAAAGAAGTTCCATAAATATCTGTATGGCCGTCACTTCATCTTGAACACGGATCATAAGCCCCTACTGGCCATCTTTGAGATAGATGTTACGAACTATCCCTCGGTATCCCTAGAATGACTGGGTCTGACCATCTGGACACTGGATACCCGAGGAGATCGCCGGATTGCTACTGGTATCCTGTACTCTTCGATCCGTCTCGCCTACGCGAGAGCTCGATAGCCAGTGAGGTGCGCAGGCGTTCGCTACCGTCGACCATCGAAGTTCAGACGTGCCTGGGCACGACACTCGCACTCGAGCAAGGCGTTTCTCCAACGGGCTCTCTCTTTATTGATATTCTTCAAGAAATACCTATGGCCATTCGCCACACTCCCGGCCAAATTCCGGCCGACTCTCAACGATATATTTGTAATCAATTAATACACAGCATCGCGGCCTCGTGACTAACAATGTGGCACACATTGGAATTTCTGCCCGGGACGCTCGATATGAACAAGTCTTGCGGGGAACACTGGATGTTCCGGAACAGAAGGCGGAAGGAATTTGAGATGCTAGAGATTGGATCTGCGCGACAAAGACTCGACATTGAAATGGACATCGGATTCACAGATCCTCGAGTAGTTGATATGTGCAATGTGCAGCGTCTGAACCCCCCATTGGTCCATTCATCCTCTCCCGTCGCCAACCTCGCGATCCCGAATCCCTTTTCTCCATCATTTGTGGCCGTGCTCTGGAAACTACCGACCATGCCGGACTGTGACTTCGATCGTAGCCCATTGGGGCTGTTCGTGCGCTCTGTGTACATCCAAGCCTGCCTCCGTGGCGTGCCGTTCGGCGTGCTACGCGCCGCAGCCCGCGTCGTGTGGGATGGAATGAATTACGCCGAGAGGGGACCCTACATCGAGCGCCGGCGGGCCTCTCGAAGCCGCGGCACGCGGGATCCAGCCCCCCCCTTGACCTTGCAGAAGTCCGAGACCAAGGAACGCAGGTGGGAAGGGGCAGTTCACAAGTGGAAGCTGGCGCGTCGAGGGAAACGAAAGCAGGTTCGCAACAGTTCTTGTTCCAAGATTGGAGATTTTCAGAATAGTTTTTCCGATTTTCAATAATCCTGGAGCAAGTCGACCCATTCATATGGCACAGCTAATTATTCCGAGACCTTGCAGAAGTCCGAGACCGAGGAACGCAGGTGGGAAGGGGCAGTTCACAAGTGGAAGCTGGCGAGTCGAGGGAAACGAGCCCCTGCCCGTCGGACGATGGTGACCGATCAAGGTCAACTTCAGGAATCGTCGAGCGACTAAACGGCGTTACCGGTAATCACATACCTTGCTTCCTCCATACTCTGAATCCCTGCATCGATGTCGATTGATTCTAATATTCATCGTCGATTCCAGCGGAGCTCGTGTCGCCTTCGAGGGAGACCCCCCCGCGACATATAAGTCCGGAAAGAGGGCTTGGGTTGACGGAGCCAATCTTCCGTGAGTGATTTTACGGGCTTCCGTGGCTACACTGGGAATTCGAATGAAATGAATCGATAGGATAAAGAAAGCTATAAGGAAAATTATTTTCCCTTCCAGTTGACAGTCGCTCCGGAACATTGAGCCATATCACCTCGGGCAGGGAACTGCAACCGGAACTTCGCCAACTGTGGATTGATATTGGAGAGCTCTATTCTGCGACTTGGCTCGGTAACATCCCGACGCAAAAATGCGACATCGCATGTCTTCTACCCCCGACGCCATCACAGGCAGACTCTCTGATCGACCTCCAAGTGAAGGTATCGGTCTTCATGATCGCGATCTTCCGGTCGGAATACTGTGCAGTCGAGCTGATCCGGTTGAACTCTGTGGACGGTCTGAGAACGCGCGGGCTGCCGGTGGTCGATATGGTGTTCGCCAGGCTGACAGCGATGGTGGCTCACAGGACTGTAAGCATCGACGGTCGGACCTATGTGCGTCTACCGAAGGTGCTTGTATCGGCGCGAGGCGAAGCCGGTTCCGTGGCCGCGGCATGTCTCCTGTGCCCTCACAGGGAGTCAGAACCACATTTCCTGAACATCGAAGACCCGAGCGCGACGGGCAACCGAATGCGATACCTCACGGGCACTCATTTCAATAACCGGCATCGGTCGCTGAAGCATCCCGTCGCACTCCGCTTTCACCGACTTCTCCCGAGTCCACTACGTCCAACTGACGGGGGCCTCTGGCCGATGGATGTCTGCTTGGAGCAGCTGCAGCTTTCCATCCTATCCCAAGCGACCCTGCGAAGGATGTACGGAATCGATTCGAATTGTGCAATGGTAATGATGATCTCGGAAGCCAGCGACAATTTTTTGAAACAAATCGGATATGCTGCGAGCCGCGCTGCCGATTTCTGGAAGCCGACGTTTCGCTCATGCCGGAAAAGAAGGGCGAAAGCCACCGACTCGTCCACGTCAAAGAAGAGCCGCGGCTCCGAAAGCACTGCCGGCCGTGAAGCCGAACTTGAAACCGAGAATGAAGCTGGGAGTGAAGACGAGAAGGAGGCGCGAGAATCCGAGGATGAGGCTGGGAGTGAAGACGATAAGGAGGCGCGAGAAACCGAGAATGAAGCTGGGAGTGAAGGCGAGAAGGAGGCGCGAGAAACCGGGAATGAAGCTGGGAGTGGAGACGAGAAGGAGGCGCGAATGTCCAAGGAGACATCGACCGAATATGCCTCCGATTAGGACCGGCTACGAAATTTTCCCCAGATGCATTGAGGATCAAAGTCAAAAAATTTGCCCCAGGGGCGTCTAGAAAAGCCAGAGTCTTTTCTCGTATCTACGTAGACAACGTAGACAACAAGAATAATAATGCCAGTACTGGGGAATGAATTGTTTCAAACATATCGTGAGTTGGAATATGAGTTTCAGAATAAATATTCTTCAAATGGATACATTTGGAACAATTATTTTGGATACATCGAGAGCTGGAATGATTGTGCCAGGAAGAATGTGTTTCAGAACAAATATTTTGAAAATGGCCACAGATGGAGCGAGTTGTAGAAATTGCTCGAGGTAGAAATTGTGGGGTAGTGAGAACTCCATGCGGGAAGTAGCTGGGGAGAGCTGCCCACGAGTCTGGAACAATTGTCCCAAATCTGGTTGAGTCTGGAGCAATAGTTCCAGATCTCATGGAGTCTGAAACAATTCTCCCGAATTTGTTCAAGTTCGGGACAACTGTTCCAGATCTTATCATATCTGGAACAATTGTCCCAAATCCGTTGAAGTTCGGAACTCAGAACTATTGTTCCAGATCTCATCATATTCAAAACAATTGTTCCGAATCTGTTCAAGTTTGGAACAACTGTTCCAGATCTCGTCAAGTCTGGAACAATTGTTCTACATCTCAGAGAGTCTGGAACAATTGTTTCGAATCGCATCTAGTCGGAACTGTTGCAGATCTCTGCTCCTGTCCGTCCCCTCCATACATAGCCATAATAATTGTTCCGCTCGGAAAATCCCCTCCGCTCGCAAACATCCTGCAGCTGTGGAATTAATCCTCAGCTCGATGGTTTGTGACATTAAGAGGAAGCCCCGTCGATCTCGAAGATAATGATTGGTGTCTCGAGCTAAGAGCACCGCTGCTTCAGGAGAATGAATTTCGTATCGTCGTTTCCTGTAAGAGAATGCTCCGGGAGGGAAGAATGGACGGAAACTCAGGACACGGACAGATGGCGGGACAGAGAGCGCTTGAAGCACCAGAGGAAACACTCGCGGCTTCGGTGGATTCCTGTCGCGAAATTAGCCGTGCTTCCTGAGCTTCATGGGCTCTGTGCCGTTTGTCTGTTTGGTTTCAGAGTGGGCTCGCGAGCAGGACTGACTTGGGTCCGACCATGGAGAGAAACGGCGGAGGCTGAAATAAAAACAAAATTGTGGGGTAGTGAGAACTCCATGCGGGAAGTAGCTGGGGAGAGCTTGGAACTTGAGTCGACTCCCCAAATCGGCGGAAGTCATCATTGAGATCACTGGTAGAGCCTTGCCCCGGCCAGTGTCCACCCGCTGGAATAGTCTGTTCGACTGTCTTTCAGCATTGTTGGAAGTGAGGCAGCACCTCCCCGAGCTGTAGCGTCCCTTGAGCGACCAAACAATACATGGACCAGCGAAGAGATCTCCTACATCGAAGAATATATACGGTGTATGAGACCCATTGCTGTGGGTTTGGATAAGCTACAAGCTGAAAAGCAAGCTTTTTATGGAACGCTCCTCCCGACGCTCTACGCTGTGAAGGAGCGCCTCGCCGCGGTCGCCAGAACGAACCTACGATATTGCCGATCAATTGCCGACGGATTGCTTTTGAGCATAGAAACGCGCTTCAGAGATGTGTTCGACTCTCGTAGCGCTCAAGGCGAGAAAAGTGCTATAGCTGCGCTAACGATGCCATCATTCAAAACTTCGTGGTTTAAATGTATTTCCTCGGCAGATCAGGAACGAATCCTCAGCCGATTCAAAGAACTTATTCGGGACCGACTGCCGGTTGGATGTGTCTATGAGTCTGAGCCGTCTGAGCTGACGGGGCGAGACGACTTCTACGACTTTGAGGATGAGCCCATTGGAACACCGACTACATCATCGGGATCATACCCCGCAGAGGGAGCGATGCAAGAGTACCTGCGCGACACCGACACGGCTCTTGCGATGCTCGAGAAACATCCCGCGATCGCGGCTATATTACGCGAGTACAATACCCAACCTCCGTCAAGTGCGGAGGTGGAACGGCTGTTCTCATTGGCGACCATCTTCAACCATTCGAGAGCTAATCGATTGAGCGACGCCAAGTTTGAGCAAAGAGTCCTTCTGCGGAAAGCTGGTTGTCTCGACAACTGAAGCCTGGTCACAAGTCACAATTAGCCGTAGTCATCTGAGTTTGAGGGTCCGTCCGAATAATACTGTGAGAATAGGATTATTCAGTTATTCATTATTCAACAGAGATTGACGGGCGTTAGTATCTGGATCATTAGACTACTTAGGCAAACGCAAGAGACATCGTTCGGACACGTCGATACGGATGTCGTTCAAATGTAGCGCGCCGCGTCACTAGAGAACGCATGTCGTCGTAAGTAAGACGAGAGCAGACACTTCCGAGGCAGCAGTCGAAAGAGTCGTAACGCGCTAAGAGAAGTGAATAAATCGAACCTCGTGTGAAACTGAAATCTGTTCCATCCTGATCCAGCAATCTTACATTTGGTGGAGAGGCGGACCGTCCCCGACCCAGCGAAGAGATGTCAACCGCGCGGACACCGATCAAAAACGTGGCCGAAGATAAATCGGCAAATGGAGAGAAAAATACCGATCCTGCAAGCTCCAATCCCGAAAAGGACCCGAAGACAAAAGTGTACACCCCGTCTTGCTCGACATCGAGACAAAAGGTCGAAGAGTTGAGTCGATCCAGCGAGGCCAGCGAAACGACATCCGAAGACGAAAGCCCTACGAGCGAGCCAACAACTCCAGAATTCAATCTCAAAGGAGCGTCTGGCGAACAGCTACTCGCATGCATGTCGGCGATTCGGCAAAGACTACAAGAGATGTCTTTCTGCCCGATGCCGTATCCGACCTTCAATGGAACCGGAGACGCAGCAGCATGGCTACGGAGCTACAAGAAAGCGGCGAACTTCAACAAAATATCGACGGATGATAAGCTAGACCGTGTCGGAGCGTCTCTAGAAGGTGACGCCAGTGCCTGGTATCACAGAACGGGCTGGCACGCAACCTCATGGGAAGAGTTCGAAGTAGAGTTCAAAAGGAGATTCATCGACGAAAAAGCTATTCGGAACCGAGCCCGGAAACAATTGGCAACCATGACGAAAGACCCGGACATGAAATATGTCCACCATTTGAGTCACGTGCTGGAATGTTGCTACGAGATTGATCCAGAAATGTCGCACGAAAATATCATCGAGAAGTGTCTGAAGACACTATCACATGAGGACATTCGCTCATTCGCAGCAGCACAGCCCAAGTCAGTCAACGAACTCAGGGATCATCTCGCTTGGCTTGACCAAACACTTCCGTTCTGCAACAAGGCTGTCGAAAGCCCGTTTTCGGAATCGTCAGAACGAACGATCAACCAGCTCTCATCATACCGATCTCGATCCAACT
>NW_003803984.1:0-1268 GCF_000255335.2 Galendromus occidentalis
CCTCGAGGCATATGATGCGCAGGTGGGTGAAACTGATTTTTCGATGTCAGATTCTGATGATGCGTGAACTTCGGACAAAATAGCAGAAAACGAGCTAACGAAAGAACCGCAAATATCATGGCTAGAGTTGCGATATGAGAGGACATTCCCGAAAAAGGAGAAAGTCCGCGCGGACATCGGGACGGAAAGCGGACTTCAAAAGCGGACACTCTATTCCATGTTTTTTGCCCTTTCCATGGAATTGATTCGACTCTCCAACCATTCTCCAAATAAGCAACAATCGACTGAACTTCGATGCCCTAACGATCGCTCAGAGACAATTTCCTGAGTGAGAAGAAAATCTTCGACCCAGCCCCCGGCGCCTCTGGCTCACGCTTGTGCAGCCGAGACCTCGGTGCCCTCGGCGGAAAAATAGCGCTGAAATTCAATCTTTACCATAGAATTTAGCGGTACTTCCTCGAAAATTCCGGAAAGCGGACATTCCCGAGAAAACCCCCAAAAAGCGGTCAAAGCGGACAAAAAAGGATGTGTCCTCTCATATCGCAACCCTGATCATGGCACATGTCCGAGAAAGAAACGAGCATCGAAACGGGAGTCTTATCGCTCTCGCGGTTATCGTGCCCGTTCAGGCTCGAGAGTCAGGGAATCAAGATCGGATTTATATGAGCATCATATATGTTCATGTTTGGAGATGAATCCTCGAGGCATATGATGCGCAGGTGGGTGTGTTACGCAGTTCACCGGGTATCCTTCTAAATGATAACACGAATATCGAATGCTACTGGATACCTTGAGAGGTTGCGGGTTTGCTACTGGTGCTCTCCGGGTGCACCTCGCTTGCGCGAGGGCTCGATAGCAAAGTGTGTTCGAGAGCCGCCGCTGCCAAACACTTTTTCGGGCTGATCCACACAGCCAAGGTTTAACGTCCCGGGTACTGTTATTCACATTGCTTCCGAGGACGGATCCATAGAGCAAATGTACCCAGGAGGATCAAGGCCGAGTACCTGCATATTTTTCCGGCAGCAGGGATCGAACCCACACCGCCTCCCGCGCGAGCGGCGTCGTTGCGGCTATGCACGTTTGCACGAGTAGTGACGAACGCGCTGACCACTCGACCACCCGTCGGTCAGCCGCCGCTGCCGCCGCGTCGCAAAAGGCAACTCGACATGCAGGCGCACGACGTTCTGTTCTCTCCTGTGGCCTCTCCTCGGGTCCTCATTTATTGATAACCGCTCTACGAATTATTCTACCTATGGGAATTCGCCACA
>NW_003803985.1:0-4070 GCF_000255335.2 Galendromus occidentalis
GGAAAGGTAGCTGGCGATGCAGCGTCGGAGATACGGGGAAATGCCCGCGGCGAGAAGACTGTCGTTGATGGCGTCCCAAGACGCCGAGTTGAAGGCGTTTTTAACGTCCAGAAGAACCGCGACGCAGTGCCCCCGTGACCGAAGGGGAATCGCCCGTTGGCGAGCGGCGACCTCGAGAACCTCCCTAATCGCCCCCGCCGTCGACCGGGAGCCCCTGAAACCGTACTGTCGATCCGACAGGATGCCCTTCTCATCGAGCTCGTCAACCAAGCGCCTGTGGAGAAAATGCTCCACCGCCTTGGAAATTCCTGCAAGACAACTGATGGGACGGAATGAGTTAGAGCCGGGCTTGGGGATGAGAACCAAGCGAGCCTGCTTCCAGATCGACGGCCACTCCCCCGAGCGGAGCACGACGCGGAGCATTTCCTTAACGGTATCGGGATGACAGGCTATGAGAGCCTTGGTTGCCTCCGAGGGAACCCCATCGGCACCCGGGGCCTTCCGGAGACGGATTCGGCTTTTGATGTAATCGAGCTCGCGGTCCTCAATCTCGGGGAATGAAAAGGTCTCGTCGGTACGGAACCTCACCACCCGGGGATGGGGGTGCCGAGGAAATAGGTCGGAGACCGCCCGCCTGGCGACATCCGGGTCCAAGGCCGTCTGGGGACGCCTAAGCTTCGCCGTGACAATCTTGTATGCTTTCCCAAAGGGATGAGGTCCCTCTCGGAGCTCCTCGAGGAGGGCCCCCCAGCACCTCGCTTTACTTGAGGCGATCTCGCGTCTGAGGCCTCTTCTCGCTGCTATTAATTGTGTCTCAAGGCTCTCTATGGCGGAGAAGTCGGCCGAGCGCCGGGCTCTCGTAACCGACCTCCTAGCCCGGATGCAGTTCCTGCGGGATGCGGCGACCTCCTCGTTCCACCAGTACCTAGGGGCCCGGTGAGAGGCCCTCGGGTGTGGGGTAGGGGTTGAGTCCGCGCAGCACTGTTCGATCAAGGCGCTGATGGTCTCAGGTCGGTGGTCCTGGAGAAGCGGAATGCGGGCCTTGAGCAGATCGACATAGGCCTGGAGGTTACACTTGCCGCGAGGAGAGACAACCTCGGGGCGCGAAATCCCCGGTATGAGCGAGAACGAAATGTAGACATGGTCCGAGAGGGACTCCTCTTCGATGTGGGCCGTCCAGTTGGAGATGCCTCCGGCCGAGTCGCCTGAAACGACGGTAAGGTCCAGGGTGGACTCCTGGGAACCTCTGAAGAAAGTGGGAGAAAGAGCGTTAGCGATGACTGCGCCGTGCTGAGCGACGAGAGAGAGCAGGGCCTCCCCTCTGGGGCTGGATCTTCGGGCCCCCCACGAGGTGTGGTGGGCATTGAAATCCCCCGCGATGAGGAAGAAGCGCGAGCGTTTGTTGAGAATGAGCTGGTGGAGGTCGCAGAGGAAGTCCTCGTAGGCCTCCGTGCTGGCATTCGGCGAGATGTAGAGAGAAACTATCGTGAAATCCCCGATCTGGACCGCCGCCATCGACTCTGTCGAATCGAGGGTCACGCTGGGAACAGAGGGGTTGAGAACGTGAATGCTGGCCGAGGAATTGAGACTGCCGCAAGTGGCAGTGAGAACTTGAACGACGACGCAGACGGTTCGGAAAAAAGGGCCAAGTCGATCGGTCCCAGCGGAGGACCGGTCGCGTTTTGAATCGCGAGGTCGAAAGCTGCCGGGGAACGGTTAAGGTTTACTTGGAGGATCTCAATCATGTTTCCGTCCTGCGTTTCTGATGGTACGGAGACGTTCCCTGAAAGCCGGGCAGGATGTGGTGTTGGCGCAGTGATCGATGGAGCCGCCAGCATTCGCCGCGAGGCAGACGTAACAGGAGGGAGGAGATTTGCACTCCTTCGAGACATGACCGGGCTGAGCACACTTCTTGCAAAGCAGAGTGTCTGATGGAGGAGATTCGCACTCGTAGGTCTGGTGATCGAAGCTGAGGCAGCGGTTACACTGCGGCACATCAATCAATTCCACCAAGCGACAGCTGACCCAGCCAATCCGAATCGAGCCGCGATCCAGATGGTATGGACCGATTTTCTTCGGGACGCGCGCGACGCACGAGAAATCCCCAGATCTCGTGCGTTTGAATGAGCTGAGTCTGATCGAGTCGGTCGTAACACCGTTGACGGCCAGGGCCTGCTGCAGGTCTGATGGGGAAACCCCCTCCCCGATGTCGCGAACAATGATCGCCGCCTCGGCTGAAGCCGGGTCCGGCGCGAGAACCGCGGTAAGACTGGTTCTACTTTTGATTGTCTCTGCAAAGCTGCGCGTTTTCGTCGGATCAGCCCCGCTAAGTCTGATGCCGACGTGACCTGCTCTGGTCTTGAAGACCCCTTTGACAGTTACCCCCTGCTCCGAGAGGTTGACGCTCCCCTCCGTTTCGTGTAGGGCCTCCGCATAGGATTTTGAACCAGGGTTCACCGTGATGACAGTAGTGGTCTCCTTGCCGCGCCGGGTCGAGCGGTGGCCCTTGCCGCACACCGTGACCTCGAGATCCTTGTTGCCGGCCGCGCGGGAGATACGGGCAGCCAGTTCCAAGGCCTTCCTGAAAAGACCGAAGTCCATGCCGGCGGAGACACCGACGGAGACCTTGCCGATTCCCTCTCTCATGAGGGACCTAAAGAACATGAAGGTGGAGTCCATGACCTGCTGGGGGGAGAACTCGGGTCCCGGATCAGCCTGGGGCTCTCCGTCGGGAATGACTAGGAGGAGAAGGGGTTCGCAGTCGCTGACCGCAACATCTATCTTGCCTGTTCTAACCGAGACCCTACCCTGCAAGCAGACGGGGAGCCCGCGGAGAAGATCAACCCTGACTGTCAAAGGAGGCCACATTCATTGACTGCTGCGAGACTAACAATTTAATTCAGATGGTGGATTCGTGTGGAAGACCAGCTGTCAGCCCCGTTTCCCGCGTCATCTGGTGTTCCACAAGGGGATTCTCTCTCCCCTCTTCTCTGGGTGATCTCCGTGTTGGACATTTCCCTCTACCTGCCCCCGTCCCTTGGTTTCCTCCTTTACGCTGATGATCTCAAGATATTCGGCCCTGCTCTCGATTCGCACGACTGTTCCACTATACAGGCCGGAATTGACGGGGTGGAGCGTTGGTGCGCCGATAACCGCATGCTCCTGTCTGCTTCAAAGTGTGCAGTGTTGGCTAAACCGGACCAATCTCCCAGTAGAATTTGCTACGCGATTGGAACACAGCAGCTCCCGACAGTCAGCTCGATCATTCTCAGGATCTCTCACTCCGGGACAACTGTTCTCAAGATATCTCTCATTGGGACAATCATTCTCAGAATCTCTCCCTTTGGAACCATTGTTCTGAAAGGTCTACGACAAAACGGCTCGGCCAAAACGGCGCGGCCCATAACGGCGCGGCCAAAACGGCGCGGCCCAAAACGGCGCGGAATTCTGGGCACCATCCAGGCTTGTGGAACCTTTGGAAGTGAAGACGATTCCGACTCGTACGAAATCTCGAGTAGTGGATAGGATGCTCGAAGCACTTCAATCAACGACCGATAGAGCTCTCGGTTTGTGATCGGACGTCGCGGACTCGTTCCATGATAGTCATTTCAGAAGAGGCGTCACAAGATTGCGTTTGTGGGGTCCGCGAGTTTGGATTGTGCCCGGAATTCGGTGCCGTTCTGGGCCGCGCCGTACGGCGCGGAGTTCTCGGCACTGAATCAATGGAGGATTTCCCTGAAAGAGGCGTTTCTCGTAGCAGTTCCACTACATCGAGTCGGTTTAGGTTAGGCGCTGCCTAGTCAAGGTCTATTCAAGGTCAAGTCAAGGTCTATTCAAGGTCAAGTCAAGGTCTATTCAAGGTCAAGTCAAGGTCAAGTCAAGGTCAAGTCAAGGTCAAGTCAAGGTCAAGTCAAGGTCAAGTCAAGGTCAAGTCAAGGTCAAGTCAAGGTCAAGTCAAGGTCAAGTCAAGGTCAAGTCAAGGTCAAGTCAAGGTCAAGTCAAGGTCAAGTCAAGGTCAAGTCAAGGTCAAGTCAAGGTCAAGTCAAGGTCAAGTCAAGGTCAAGTCAAGG
>NW_003803985.1:6946-27236 GCF_000255335.2 Galendromus occidentalis
CGTTTCCCCCATTTTCCCGTTTCCCCACTTTCCCGTTTTCCCGTTTCCCGTTTCCCCGCTTTCCCGTTTCCCCTCTTTCCCGTTTCCCCGCTTTCCCGTTTTTCCGCTTTCCCGTTTCCCCATTTTCCCGTTTCCCACTTTCCCGTTTCCCCACTTTCCCGTTTCCCCGCTTTCCCGCTTCCCCACTTTCCCGTACCCCCGCTTTTATTCCATATGTTCTTCGGAAAATCTATACCCTTCACGGCCACAGCAATTTTCAGCGAGATTCATTAGTAGAAGAACAGAAGCCAATGATGACGGCAACCCCCGATAGCCTTCTTAGGAGCTCCCGAGAATCCGCCCCCTCATGGTGGTCCAGCCGATAAAAAATCCTGCAAATCCCCGTCTTTCCCTTTATGAAATCTTCGATTCGCGGTGAGAAGACCACTCAAAAAATTTCTTCAGGTTGGGGGGTGGGGGGACCCATCACATGAGAACGACGACCCTCAGAAGACCTTCCTGAGGCTCCCGGGAACCCACCCCTGAATTTTCACGGCGATCGGTTCAGGCGTTTGTGAATTTTGCGAATTTCGGATTTTTCAATTTTTTTCCGAGATTTCGGATTTTCGTGGGTAAAACACTCAAATAATTTTTTTAAGGTAGAAGGACTCATCGCATCGAAGAACTGACCCCCCTATAACCACCGGGGGATCGCCCAGAACACGCTCCTAAATTTTCACGACGATCGGTTCAGCCGTTTTCGAGTCTATGTATAGGTGACACCAGACAGACAAACAAACAGACAAACAGACATACGTTTTTATATATATAGATCTTGTATGCCTTTCCGAAGGGGTCCCGTTTCGTTCGGAAATCTATCCAACGCTTCTGTCACGAGTCGGGGCGACCGGAAGACAGAAAACACTGACGATGCTATTAATGAGTTCGTCTCTCGGTCGATCGCTCGCGGATCAGGCAAAATTCGACGGAAACCCGGAAGGACTGACGATCCCTTCGGAGTCTCGCGCACGCTACTGATAAGATGGCGGAGCTCGACCGCGGCTGGCTGAGAGGGCTGCCATCGGACGTGCTGCCGTCCACATTCTGGCTGCGATCACCGCGAGCGAACGAAGAGCTGACGACTTCTCTCTATCATTTATTGAACAGAAAGGTGTTCCGGTATGGGTAATTGGTATAGTACGTACGACTCGCGCTTCGAGACGCGACAGCTTCTATCATCTCTGGACCGATGGACGGTTGGGCTTGAATCGAGACAGTTTGCTTCGCGACCAGCGATGTCAAGTTCACGACTCCCGAGCCGACGAACGTTCCCGGCCGGTACAGGTTGGAGGTCAGAAATGCTGAAGTATCTGCTAATCCGCTCCTACCGCACGTTCCCTTGCCCGCCGGCACCCAACCAAATATGGTGCTGGTCGCTACGATGCGATCCTCAAAGATACGTTCCTCACCGCGCGAGACCCGTGCCAGGAAATCCTGGCCGATAAGAATGTCCACCTCTAATCCCGATGGGCCGGTGGCGTCGTCCGCCAATGATTTTAGTCCGAAAGATTCCCTCAGAACTTGTAATTCCCCTCTCGCTATTTCCGGGACACCGACTAGAGTCAGAGTGACTGTATCCAGGTCACCGGATCTGCTCTGAAGACGTAAATTATATACATCGTAAGCCTTGTATTCTGAGACCTCGCCGCCGATCGTGATCATGGCTAAGTTCTCGCGACCCGATGCTCTGAGGGCATGAAACTCAACTGCGCGCTGAGATATGTAGGAGCGATGTATAAGTTTCAGGACGTTGTCTGAGTTTGCCCCATCTAGCGTTTCGAAATCCAATCGTTTGTTTCCGCCCATTTGTACGTGTAGGGGTTTTCCCTGTGGATTACTACTCGGATACGGTCTCAATTCCCGGGTACTGGTTTATTCTCGGGCACACGCGTCTTGCTCGGACGCTGGCCCTTCAAGTACTGTCTTCTCCTAACACATGCACGTTATCTCGCTTCGCTACGTTAAAGGCATGTTCCGACGTTCCCTACAGTTCGTCCACTGCTACGATACTAAATGCCCTCATTAAATACCTCGCTTACTTAGCTGTTGAGTACATGCTATTCTCGTTACCTGATTACGTAATTATTTATTATTATCATATGAGATATGATTCCGGACTCGATCACTCTTAACTTCGTTACATCACATGATGCTGTACTCAATCTCTCTGGGAGTATACCCTAGTTCCCACAACGATAACATTTTTGACACTAACGATCTTCGCTGCACAGCAGCAAGCGAAGAGTCCGAACTCGTGACAATAGAAGCATTCATTTGGCCGGACTGGACATGCCGGGTCACCTCGCCGATGGGGGAACCCCCAGCAGTCGACACACCGTTGTTGTTCAACTCGTTTGCGTTCATCCCGCGCTTCTTGAAGCTCTTTTCCGATGCGCTCGCCACGCTCGATATCGTGTTGATTCGGTTCTTGAACTTCAAGAAGCGGTCGCTCCGGATTCATTTCGATTTCCTCATCGCCATCGTCGATGACGGGCCACTCGGTAACTTCCAATTCTTGGGCGACGCCGTCCGCGGGCCCCTCCTCGAGGCACTGTTGAGATTCCGGTGATTTTTCGCCGTGCTCTCATTTGTCCTCGTCGGGGATCTCCATGTGCCACCATTTCTTCTGGCGGTGTCGACTTCTCCCTCCAAGCCGTGGTCGAGACTCGCTCACGTTCAGATCATATATACTCTCAAACGGTAGCTCTTCAGCGTCGTCGCTGTCGTAGTATTCGTACAGCTTGACTTCGTCTCGGAACTCGACTGAACAACTCGATTCACCTCGCTGACGCCGGTTCGCACGTTTCTGAGATTCTTGCTTTTGCATCTCGTACGAGTACGTGTATGGCTGACCCAAACGCGGTCGCCGCCGTTGCCAAGTTGAGCCACATATTCATGGGCGCGTACATCCGAGGGTGTCCACGATCTTCTTCAAGAGTCCCTCGCGGCTCTCGTTGTTGTCTTCGATCTTCCATATTTCCGGATTTGTGGCTCCGTAAAACGCTCGAGACCGTCACAAAACTCTTGATCCGCTCGATTACTCAGAACTGCTCGCTGCTTCCATGAAACTCTCGATTCGACTAGTCACTCTGAACTGATCGATACTTTCACGAAACTCTCGATTCGACTAGTCGCTCAAAACTGCTCGATACTCTAGCGAACCTCTTGACCCGACGATTCGACCACGCTACACTATATGATGTCCTCATCATTTTGGCGCTATAATACCTACGTGTACTCAACTACCGTAAATCTTCTATTAGAAGACCGGGCTTCTATTTTTTCCGAGTGCCTTCTCAGAGGGGCTTGTATTAGAGAGGGGCTTCTATAGGAGGGGGCTTATAATTACTCGAACCGCGGAACCCTGACGATCGAGTAATGGAGAACTGCCGATGCTTTGAGATAGGAGAGAAATCTCGTCCTTTCTTCGAGATGCACAGCTCGCCTGAGCCTTAGCCGAGCGCTACGGTTACCGCATGAGATACTAAACGAAGTTATTCGTCTGAGAAGCGACGTTTGCGTGTTCAGACACACAACAGTGTGGAACGAGAGTCTCCCGTAATCGTTGTGCACAGATTGACGTTCCGACTCGGGTGACGTCGCCGTCGTCCGCCGACGCGTCGGTGCTCTCTCGGCTCTCCACGATGAGGGGAAAATCTTCCGGAATATCACGCTTACGTGCGATCACGGACGGAAGGGGGCCTACTATTAGAGAGATGGGCTTCTATTGGAGAGGGTCTTCTATATTTACGAACCTCTCCGAGGGGGGGGCTTGTATTGAGGAGGGGGTGCTATAAGTAACAGGGCTTCTAAAAGAAGATTTACGGTATCTACTTCCCTGACCATTGTTAACCAAAGACTAATTATCCTCTGAATCAAACATTAATTATCCTCTGAATCTACTTTCCGTATCTGCCTTCGAATTTCGCCGCCCGAACAGGATTCCTCCTTCCGCTCGTCTCGACCCTTTCTTCCCCTTCTTCCGACCCTCTCGTTGGTGACCCGAGAATCGCCGAATTCAAGTCGACATTGCCGGTGCGCTTAAATTTCGTTGTTTCCTTTAGCTCGTCGCAACCGAATTCCTCCAACATCATCGACATCTCGTCGATGTCGCCGTCGTTCTCGCCTCCTACCGACATCATTTTGACCTCCACATTCGGCTTTCGAATATTATTTCCTGAAGTACTCGGTTCCTCTTAGTTAATGTCTGGAGCTCCAAGGGGTTTGTCATCCAATGGAACTATCTTGCCCTCCTCTAACCCACGGACATTATACCAATGTAATCTTATCTTTTCCCAGTTGGACCAATCGATACGAATTTTTTGGCAACATCCCGACTCCAGTCAATGGTCCTCGAAACTTCGGTAGAAATTTTGTCGGCTGTTCTGTTTGGACTGGCAATCTCGAAACTAATACAATGTCTCCCATTTATAACGGATCTTGTGCGGTTCCAACTTCTTGTCGTAATTTCTCACGTTTCTGGCTCTTCTCGATCCGCTGTCGAATCTCGTCCCTCACTTCTTCTGCCGGTCTCCAAACGGTTTCTTGCCTATTTCCAACCACTTGCGAAAAATTATCGAGTCTCGGTAAATATCCATGCAACGCTTCGAAACGGGCCTTGCCCGTCCCTCGTGCCACTGTTCGGTTGAGCATCGCCTGCGCGATCGGGATATTCTCCGCCCAGTCTGATTTATCTACCTTCTCCGTCAAAGCTCGTAACAATCTCGCTACCTCTTTGCTTGTTCGTTCAGTCAATCCATTCGATTGCGGACACTGTGTCGAAATCAAAGTATGCTCGACTCCCTCTTTGATCAAGAAATTCTCGAATGCCGCTGATGTGAATGCTGTACCTCTATCGGATACCAATCGCTCGGGATCCCCATAGTTCAGAAACGTTGTCTCGAGGAACGTGATGAGTGATGACATATCTCGTTTCCGTCGTCTTCACTGCTTCTAAGACGACGAATTCGGTCAACCCATCGATCATAACGATCACATGTTGTTTTCCTCTCGATGCCGGCAACGGTTCCATATGGTCCATGAAGACTTCCTGGAATGGGCGTCTCTCGGGTCTGATCGGATTGCATAACCCTTCCTTCCTGCCCGACAGATTTCCGTTGAACATGCAGTTCAAACACGCTCTCAGATGATACTTCAAGTAGTCCTTCATTCCCTCGAACCTGTAGTACCGTCTCATTGTTTCCCACGTCTCCCTCAGTCCAAAATGACCCATCCTATCGTGGCACTCGACCACAACATATTTTCGCAATACTCGCGGCACGACGAACGCCTTCCACGTTTTGATCAGTTCCTGCTTCTCAGCGTTTACTCGATCCTTCATCACTTTCAATAGCATGCCATCTACTAACTCGAAGTTCCGTACCAATGACTTCTCTCGGATCGATCTCGCGTTTTCCGGCTTCATGAGCGCTATTTTCCTCTCCTCTATTTCTTCGTCGATTGCTGGCATCGTCGCCGCCTCGTTGTAGTTCATCGAGACCACCAGCACCACATCTATCGTTGACGAGTCCGTCGGCCTCTCCTCGTCATCCGACTCTTCTCTCGGTAACTCGAACGGTCCTCAACTGAGCGCATCGACGTGAGCCATATTCACTCCCAGACGGAGTTTTACCGTGAAGTCGAACTCGGCGATTCAGTCCCACCATCGACACGGCTGCGTCGATCCACTCTGAGCCTTCAATCCTAAAATACACAACAAGCTATGCTACAACCGGATACCACGACAAAGTCCATACCGTGTAGGTAGTGACGAAAACGCTCGAGTGCGCATACGACCGCTAATTGTTCCAGCTTCGTGGAATGATATCGTTGCTCGGATTGCGCTAGTTTTCGACTGATGGCGTATACGAATTTCGGTCTCTTTTCCAGTCGTTGTATCAGAATCGCTCCCAATCCTACTGTACTCGCGTCCGTATGTAACTCGGTCTCTCGCTTCTGGTCGAATCTATCCAGAGTTGGCTCTTGTGCCAGATTCCGCTTCAGCTTCTCGAACGCTTCCTCGCACGCACTCGACCACTCGAAGGGAACCTCTTTCCTCAGAAGCATCGTAAGCGGATTCGCGATTGTCGCATAATGCACGACGAATCGTCGGAAGAAACTCGTCAAATCCAGGAATCGTCGTACTTCATGTACATTCCCTGGTCTCGGAAACTGCTCGACCACCAATAATTCCTCCGTTCCTGGTCTTATCCCTTCCCTCGATATATTGAATCCGAGGAATTGTTCTGAGTTCACGAAAAATTTGCACTTGCTCAATCGGACACTCATTCCCGTTCGCCTTAAGGCCTCAAGTACGTTGTTTATCCACCGTTTATTGACCGGTTAGTTGTATCACAGGGTTTCAAGAAAGGTCGGGCCTTGTGTTCCCTTTGAAAAATTGTGCGCATTTTTACAGCTATATACATGATACTGAGGGCAGAGATCGTCACAAAGTTGGCATCTACAATCTCCGGATGGCTCGTGCCTGACACCCTTTTTACAGATAAGGATGTGAAAAGGTTGAGGATAGAAAAGCTACCCTGATTCCTAGTAAGCAAAATGTTCGATAGAAGATCTGTCTCGATGCCGACTTCGGTTCCGGACTCTTCCCTCTCTCTGTAACGATTCTAACGGTAGCTTACCAGATGTCGTCTCGTCGGCGGTGCAAATAGTTTGCTCCGAGGACGCTGGCAGAAATCGAGAGTGACGACTTCTTTGTAGTCCCGTCTCGTCAGTCTCTTGCTGATATGGCTGCTACAGACGATAAAAGCAAGCCTGAGACTTCTACGAGCTCGTCTGGTTCGGCACCCCGTTCGAACTTTAGTCGACTCAGCAGTGTCATTCTGGCCCAAGATGGTCGAAACTTCTTGGCATGGAAAACGATCATACCTGAACTTCTGCAAACCGAGCCTAAAGCGTGGACATGCACCCACGGTAAACTTAGTCCTACTTCCCCCGATTACGAACGAGTAAAAGTTGAAGTTTTAGAGAGAGCTAACAGTTCAGCTTCGTTTTTCCAAGTGATTGAAACACACTTAAGATTTTATTTTTATACTCCGAGGATAGCCTTATGCTTCGTCGTTAGAGTATAGATCGACGAACCGACTTCAACACTTTCCCTCGTCGATCTATAAGAGAAACCTAAGACATCCCCATGAGCTGACACAGAAACTTGTGCCGGATCCTCTGCAAGGGTTTGGTCAGAATATCCGCGACTTGCTTTTCAGTCGCGATCTGTTGTACCCTCAACTCATTTTCGGTCACCTTATCCCTGACGAAAAAGTGCCGGACAGAGATATGCTTCGTTCGTCGATGGAATTCCGGGTTGACAAACAACTTTACCGCTGCGGAATTGGCCACAAAAATCGTGGGTATTCCGTCGTACGAAGCGATTTCTCTGAACAACCTTTTGAGCCAGACCATTTCTTTCGCTGCCTCACTTGCGGCAATGATCTCCGCCTCCGTAGTGGAAGTCGCCACTGACGTCTGTCTTTGACTGAACCAGGAGATCGCTCCGCTGGCATACATCGCAACAACTCCCGACGTAGATCGACCAGTCTGGTAACAACCTCCATAGTCAGGGTCACTGTATCCCTCTAACGTCGCGGAAACTCCTGATCTGACATACGTGATTCCGAAATTGATCGTTCCGGGAATATATCGGAGAACCCACTTTGGCATCACTATATTTTCTTTCGAAGGATTCCCGAGCGACCTCGACAAGACCCCAATGCTGAATGCCAAGTCTGGTCTTGAACCGAGCATCAAATACATGATTGCTTCAACAGCTCGTCTATACGGGAATAACTCTGGATTATCAGCTTCACCATTCGATGATCCATCCTCTTCTTCGCTTACTTTCCCTGACTCACGAGTCATCGGAGTAGTCACTGACTTGCACTGACTGAAATTGAACTTCTCGAGTATCTTCCGAGCTTGCAGTGCCTGACTGATCTTGATGCCCTCTGGCGATCTCTTGATGTCGATTCAGAGAAAGTACGTCGCATCCTTCGAGGTGATCTTGAACTGAAGTTTCAAACCTTCGAGACAAGCGTTGAGAGTGCTCTCTTCAGAAGCTGCCAGCAGGCCATCATCTACGTAGATCGCAATCAAAAGCTTCTCTTTTCCTGCTTCGCTTAAGAAGAGACAGGGGTCGGCCTCACTCATGAGCCACGTCCTAGCGCGCGAAAATCCATACCAGATGATAATGAAAACGATATTGTGACGAACGGACTAGGTCCATTGCGCATGCACTACACTCACAGCACACTATCCTTCCCAACAGATTCTAGTTTCCCATGATCCATTCGACTATTTCCTCAGAGAGACCAGAGAGACTTATTGGGGAACTTCGGATCAAGGATCCATATTAATTCATGTCCTATTAATCAGTGTACAGCATAATCATTATCAATCTCGATTATATCTCCAGGAGAGATAAGAATAAACCCCTAGGAAGTCGGGCGCACTCAGATAGCAAACACACACTCGGCGCAGCGCGGATCGATCATACCGGTTTCTCCCGCTCACGGCGCCACCGTCAACAGTCAAGCAACCGGCCGGCGGAAACATCGAGCCGTCAACACACACACACACAATCTGTCAGAGATCGAGAGCGGCGATCCACAGATCGCCTGCATCCTAATCTCAGAGTCATTCAACCCAAGGGGTTCAAATCCCCAGTGTAGTGAAGTTAGCGGCTAGGCCTGGGATCAGACCCGCTAGTTTGCTCGACGGACATTATACGCATAGTGCGCCCACTTCCGGAATTCTCTTCTTTATTACTTCAGCGTCTTCATTTAGTGATCGTCTAGGACAGTGCGCCACAGATATTATTATCGAAGAGCCACCAACAGATGGTGAGCCTACTGCTTTGTCAGACACTGACACTGTGCACTGGGGGGTCAGTTCTCCGGTGCGATGAGTCCTTCTACCTTGAAAAAAAAATTTGAGTGCTCGACCCACGAAAATACGAAAAAAAAAGAAAAATCGGAAACACGCAAAAATCACAAACGTCTGAACCAATCGCCGCGAAAATTCAGGGGTGGGTTCGCGGGAGGGTCATATGAGGGACGTCGTTCTCATGTGATGGGTCCTCCTACCATAAAAAAATATTTGAGTGGTCCTCTCAAGGGAAAGACGGGAATTCGCAGGATTTCTTATCGGCGGACCGATCACCATGAGGGGGTGGATTTTCGGGAGCTCCAGAGAAGGCTATCGGGGGTTGCCGTCATCATCGGCCTCTGTCTTTCTACTAATGAATCTCGCTGAAAGTTACTGTAGCCGTGAAGGGTGAAGATTTTCCGGAGAACATAATATGGAATAAAAGCGGGGAAACGGGAAAGTGGAGAAACGGGAAAGCGGGAAAGCGTCGTTGCGGCTATGCACGTTTGCACGAGAAGTGACAAACGCGCTAACCACTCGACCACCCGTCGGCGTCGGTTCGGCTCTGGTCTCAGTGGAGAATTTACAAACGTACATGACTATCGATGAAGACATACAATGTTTCGCTGAGTCGGACTGTTTTGAAGATGGAAGCGTGGCCGATTTGTGTAACGGTCCGGGGGGTGCCTTGGAGATACTCGGAAAAGGGAAAAGTCGTTCTGGTCCACTCTCTAGTTTATTCACTTGGCAGCCTACTGCCTGGGTCTCGACCGATCAAGGAGCCCACCAGCACGACCGGCGCCTACGCCAGCCAGAACAAGACTCTGTCTATGTGCACGTTCGCTACGCCTCCCGTGCACCCTGATCTAACGTGCCTACATGATATCTCTGCTTCTGAAACTCGACCACTGCTGGGTGCTTAAATGCCCGAGTGCCTAGAGCTCTATATGGTCTTACCTACCACGGCGATAGACCTACCTAGCTATGCAAGGATTGCACTCGCTCGATACATCTTACATGAATATTTTTATCCCATTTTTCTTTTCTTTGGTCCGTGCTGAGGGTTCTTCGAACGGGATATGAAGACCCTCCGGTCGCCTGGGGAAGCCTGGCGGTAGCTCCACCTCCTCTTCAGTTCCGGAGATCGGGACGGAGCCCGTCGGTTCGATCACCGAGCGACACATTGGGCAGCAAATGCCCCGGGGAATGACCACCGTCCAACGATAGAGGCACGGCCAACACATCAGATGGCCACATGTAGTGACCACTGCATTGGTCACTCCGTCCATGCAGATCGGACACTGCCATCGCTCCGGATTCGTCAATGGCATCCGCCTGAGGGGAGCCGGGCCTTGCGGTTCCGCCTGAACCTGCAGGTTAACTTGGACGTTGACTCCAACGCCTGCCTCCTCTGCCTCCATGATTGCTCGGAGAGCAGCGACCACCTCTGCCCTTCCTGCCGGGCCTGAGGACGCCTGAACACGCGGCGAGTCCTCCGACGCCTGTGATGCCTCCTCCGTGCCCGGTGGGGATGGTCCCGGCCTTCTCGGCCCTTCGTACCGCACACAGCTCCTCATATAGTGGCTAACTTGGCCTATACAGCGTGCAAGTCACCACACGCGCCCTGCACCTTGCCGATCCCGTCGGATGACGATTATTTAGGCACTACAGGATGCCCACAACAAGGTCACGGGCCTGAATCGGAATCCATTCCTACGACTCCTTGTCTCTGGTCCTCAGGTATCCTCCACGATGCTCAACGAACGCTGGTGAATAGAAGATGCGTTTCGCTGGAGAAACCCACTTCCCGCTCTCCAGAGGGTCCTCATCATACTCAGACTGCGCTGCGGGTCCGAGTTTTCGAGCAGACGTGTGGCACGCTTTCAAACACCGCGAAATGGAATCCCCCTTCTCTTCGAAAGCCTACAGCTACCTTGACAAGCGCAACGAATTCGCATACTACAACAACGACGGTGACGATGGCTCAAGTTAGGTGTGCAAAAGACGGGTCCAACAGTGAGGTCGTCGAGGTATCGTTCTACAGTCATTGTTGTGAGTTCGTAGGGGGTCGACGCGCCATCCGCCAGAAGTCTATGAGTATCGACTCGAAAATCACCTCACAGCGAATCACGCTCTTTCCCTCTCTCCCACCCGGGAGCGCGCGGAGTCCTCCGCTCACTTCTACCGACGGGAAGTATCCTCTGTCGATTCGACCGCAGAATCTCAAGACAAGATTACTCGAATGTCACATCCACCAGAGTCGGCGTGGCACCCGGACCATCATCAAGAGCGTTTCCTCTGACATGCCTGTGAGGAATATTGAGTCTCACTTGAACCGTGTCTAGAACAACGTTTCTACGTCCAACGTCGTCTTCAACGGAACCTATCCTATCGACTCGCCCTTCTCGGCGCAACAGAGAGGAAGATTCTCAGTACCTAACACTCCGCATCGAAACACGCGCCGCGATTTCGAAGGGAAGCCTTGAGCTCGAGCCAAATGTGGTGACTCCAATCTAGAGTTCTGGCAGCCCTGTTTAAAAGATATAGAGTGTGCCTTCTGCGCAAATAGTCTATGAAGAACAATGTCCGCCGATACCGTGGCTGGCAAGAGAAAGCCGAAGGCTCCTGAAGGGTCAAGGACCCGAGCGTCATACCTCGGAAATGTCCAATCATTAGAGACCCACTCCTTGACTCTCGTAATGCCTTCGATATGAAGAAGCCGATTGTGTCCTGTGTCCTCCTATTGATCCCCTTTTATGGCAAGTTATTTGGCTCCGCTGCTGTCTAAATTCGTACTCACGTCTGGAAATGTCACTGTCTCTTCGAATACCTCCGCAAATGCCTCGGACTTGGTGAGCCATTCCCTGGGACGACCTTTACCCGCTTGGAATATTCCGAAGGGATCCTTCCTCCGGCGCTCCCCGGGAAACTGCCCCCCATATTCTTGCCTAGAGGCTGATTGACCTGGAGAAATACAGAGAGGCCAGAGGAACCGCAAGAAGATTCGATGTTTTTGATGTATTTCGAACTATAGAGATTCCTTCTCGATATCGGCTGTGACTACGTATATGGCGTCTGAGACGTAATATAACTTGAATTATATGTCCGGCAGAAGGTTTGATCCGTGGTAAAGTACGTCCTTCAAGGAGACTCTGTCCGTCGATATCGCACCAGCGTCTTCAACCATGCGAGTCTTTTCTCCAGATGGGCAGTCCGGGGCCCGGGGACGGTTAAATTTCGCGTGGGAAGAGAATAAGCGGGTTCGCCGAGTCCCCTCGGCGCTGCTGATGCCACGCATACAATCTCGAAATAGCTCGCGATACATAGTCGTTTGTCTCCAGCGTTTCCGGATCCTTCGATAGGCTCCTTCTGCCTTCCTCAGGCGGTAGGTCTTCCCCTGGTGGGTGATCCGTTATCTCCGATCGTCTCGAGGTTGTCTTCGACGGGAAGGCTCATGAAAAGTCGCCCTTCATGAGTCTCTTGACTGAGCAACGAAAAAACTGTTCTAGTTCCGCGTCTAGCTAACTCGTTTCCTCGCCGATCGCTTCTTTTGTTTTTATCTCGAAAAGTTCTGAATTCCACATGAATTCGATGTCCTCCACCGTGGACACCTTCCTGCTACTCGCCGAGTTTTCTCATTTCTCAAGTCTCGACGGCTATAGAACCATGAGCTGGACGCGCACAAGGAGTGGGATGCCGACTACCCTTCCTCGGCAGTGTCTCCATGGAAGAGCCAACCGAGTTTCATCAGCGAGGCTGACAAGAATTGGGTAAAGATCGCTCGATCTCTTCAGACTTCGTAGCATCACATGATGCTGTACACAATCTCTCTGGAAGTGTCCCCACTTCCCACAACTCCAAATAAGCTTTTATTTACCATTTAAATGGTGTATAGGATTTAGTATATGTACATATTTTTATCACTCGTCATTCCATTTGAGATCTCTCTGACGTTCGCAACTGTAGAAGTGGTATTCCGAGCACTCCCCTCCACAGAGCTTGCAGCGGCAGTTTTCGTCAGGCGTGTGAGCGTTGGGTCTATGGCAGATCTGGTAGTGAAAGCCATGTACTTCCCACAACGATAACACTTGACGCTGTCGATTTTCGCTGCGCAGCATCGAGCGAAGTGTCCGAACTCGTGACAAGAGAAACATTCATTTGCCCGGGCTGGGCATGCCGGGGCACCTTGCCGATGGGTGAACCCCCAGCAGTCGACACACCGTTGCTGCTCCACTCGTCAACGTTCCTCCCATGCCTCTTCGATCCCGCGGTCGACCTTTTGGGCCGGTTCCTCGATGGGCGGCTGCGACCTTGACCACCTCAGGTTCCTCCTCGTCGTGGTCGACCTCGCCCTCGTCGAACTCGCCACGGATGTCGCCGACGCTGCTGTTGACGTCGTACCAGAGCTGTGCGCCAACATCGAATCCGACAGCGGCGGCGGCGGGGGGAATCGTTCGCAGCGGCGTTTCACGGCGCGGAATACAATTCGCGGCGGCGTGATAGTTGATACGCGTTACGGGAAGCCACTTATATTTTTATACACATTTTCCCTTTTTCTCGAATCGCCTCTTGCCTTAGCTAGAAGCGAGGAGGGAACGACACATGGCATGAAGGAGAACATCACAATTTATTCTCCAAGGAAACTTCGAGAATACATATCTGTCTTAAAGAATTGTCGAGAGCCTCATATGGGTGGTAAAAACTCTTTTTGTCATGGATAAACAGTGTTTTGGACATTGTAATCGGATCCATGGATGAACGCTTCTCACGCAACAAGTTCCCAGCCGCAGAGAATCTTCTTTCGGGCTCAGCTGAGGTGGCCGGAATGGCGAGAATGATGCGCGCGAGTTTTGAAACATTGGGGAAGTATACCGCGTTTTCGGACCACCATGCCAAAACTGTCTGTCGCAGGTTCGCCTCAGCGCTTGCAATTATATCTCTCAGGTTTGACTCGATGTCGATAACACCGAGTACCACCATATTTATGGAGGGTTTTTTCGTTCCCTGCATCAGGGTCATCAAATACTGGCTCAAATATTCGATCCACTAGGGATAATGGGACCAACCACAATGAAATCCAAAATCCTGCTCCAAAAGCTGTGGAAATCAAAGCTAGGATGGGACATGCCGTTAGAAGAAGCCCACAAGAAAGATTGATGCTCACCCCAAGCAAGCTCAAATCGCGCAGAGAGCTACACGCTTTCGCGGACGCAAGTCTCTCGGCCTACGGCTGTGTCATTTACCTGCGAGAAACGTTCAGCGACGCACCACCCAGGGCACACTTCATAATGGCGAAAGCGAAAATGAGTCCGGTCAGACCGATGTCAATCCACAGACTCGAACTACTGGGAGCTCTACTTTCGGCCAGGCAAATAAACACCCTCAAGAATCTACTTGACTTCAAAATAGATTCGATTCACCTGTGCTCGGACAACTCCAGTGTGTTAGGATGGGTGGGTTCCTCGCCAGAACGATGGAAACCATACGTAGCGAACAGGATTCGACGAATTCTTCGGCCAAGCTGATTGGAACTACGTGCAGTCAGAACACAATCCAGCCGACCTCGTTCCCCGCGGAGCAGACATCTCTTCGAACCCAAACAGAGATCTCTGGCTCAAGGGTCCTTACTGGCTGAAACAACAGGATTAGTTCCCCACTCGTCTCCCGCCAAACTTGAAAATCGGTGCCGATGTTATATAAAAAAATTCTCCTCATGGATCAAAGCGATCCGATTCTGCGCCCTGATGCAAAGGCTAGCCAGGAAAGCGCAACAAGCGAAAGCTCGGGTAGCCCAGGGCATCACATTTCGACGACATCCGCACCCCAACGGAAAACTCGCATTCGAGGCCGAGGAAATGATCGAAGCAAGAATGTCTCTTCTCCGCCTAGTTCAAAGAACCTACTTCAAGGAAGAATACGACAATAAATGCGAGAACATAAAAAAGAGCAACCAGCTCTATCTATACAACCCATTCCTCGAGGAGGACGGGCTTATCCATTGCAGGTCTCGACTAACATGGTCAACACACCTCTCCGAGACTCAAAAGAACCCCATCATCCTCCCAGGGAGCTGCTATCTGTCTAAACTCATAGTCCAACACATTCACGAAAGGCAATGTTTCCACTCAGAGGGGAAGAACGCAGTGCTCCAAATGCTACGTCAAGACTTCCTGCTAATCCAAGCCAGGAAAATTGTAAGACAGGTGATCAATTCATGCGCCACCTGCAGACTTTTCCACGGCGAGGCTGCGAGCCTACGAACTCCACCTCTACCATCATTCCGCCTCGAGGAAGCCCCACCGTTCACGAATACAGGCTGCGACTTCGCAGGCCCCTTCAGATACAAGAAAGAATCAGTAGAAGTGGGAAAAAGCTACATACTCTTGTTTACATGCAGCGTCAGCAGGGCAATTCATCTGGAACTAACATACGATCTTCCCACGGTAGAAGTCCTAGGGGCATTGCAAAAATTCATCAACCGCTTTTCCGCAGTGCGTACAATTACATCAGACAACGAACTATCCCTCCAGAGAGCGGCCAAAGAGCTCAGAGTTCTATACGAACATATTCGAAGCGACCAAGTCAGGAAATTCGTAGCCGACGCCTTCATCAAATGGAAATTCATAACACCCAGCGCACCGTGGTTCGGGGCCTTCTATGAACGTCAAGTCCAAGCGATCAAGCGACCATTACGCAAGATCCTGGGGTCAGCTATTCCGCATTCCAGGGATCTGGAAATAATCATTAGCGGTATCGAAACGATGGTTAACAGCAGACCAATCACAACCGTCGCCTCTGGGGCGGATGTGATCGAAGCCCTAACCCCCGCCGATCTTCTATCCGGATACAGAGGCGGCACATTCATCTCAGATCACAAAGCGAAACCCCAGAAGCGCATCGATCAAGAAATATCAGCAACGAATGCTCAGCGCATATTGGAAACGATATCAAGACGAGTATCTGAAAACGGCGCGCAAACAAACACCAACAAGGGCTAGGCCCCTAGCAGCCGGTGAAATTTGCCTGTTGCAAGGGAAAACATTCAACAGAGCTCTATGGCCACTGCGCCGAGTAATCGGATTTTCGGAAAATGCGAACCCCAATTCCGCAAGGTCATGCATCGTGAAAACAGCAACAGGCCAAGTCCTCAGTCGACCCATCAAAAAACTATACCCGATCAACCCCCAATAGGTCTTCATTGATACCCCATTCACCAACCCAAGAATCACCTCAATCACAACTCAGAGTGAGAACGAAAATAAATTTATTGATTATTCGGTGAATACGCCCAAGGCGTAAAGACGTCGGAAGTACAGCACCATCTCCCGTTTTTGACGTGAAAACGTCTTTAAGTTTGCCTTGGTGACAGACCGAATGAACTTCGTCATTCGACCTTGAGAAGTTGTCCAACTTTGACGGCTTATTAACCCAGTCTCACCGTGCGTTCAGGTGCCAAAATCGTATTTTATTATAGCTCAGGAACGGCATTTTCATCCTTCTCACTTTCATTGGGCTCGCTGTCTCGTGGCGCGCACGCGACCTATTTTCCTGAGCCCTCTGACACATCTGGAAATCCGAAAAATAATCTCTTCAACGAGCTCTAATATCATGCGGAATGGAACGAATTCCCGCTGTACCATGCACCGAAACGATGCCAACCAGCGGAGAATATCATTTCAGTGGATGAGCGTGTGGAGCGAATATAAACCGGGATATCTCGGCAACCGTTGCTCGGATCGCTCCGAAACTTGTCCCGTTGCATTCCTGAGGCTTTTCTACATCTAGTTAGACGGTCTACGATCATCCTGGAGCTCCATAGGAGACAAAATATCGACATTCTTGGGGTGTACCATCGAATTTTCATGGTCACTACTCAGGGTTTGAGAAACATCGCGGATTTGACGCCTTCGTGACGACCTTGAAGATAGCCAGAACGACGAAGTCTCATTGCTCTCATATGTCTCTTATTAGGCTCTTGTAGGTCGTACATGAAAACGAAGCCCCGTTGTGTGTTGTTCCTTGATCAATGGCGCGGCCGAAACGAGCTAGTTTGAATCGTCGAGAGCGACGGGCGAATGCTTCATCGGGCGCTGCACGTAAACGGCCGAAGACATCAATCGCTCAGCCTAGACGAGCGCTCGACCAATATACGGGCACCGAGGTGACCGGGGCAGGAGCCCCATCATTCATATGTATCTCGTCTGATTCTGATGCTTCAGATGGGTCGTCATCTCCGGCAGGGCGACGAACTATCGGGGCTTGTCGGGAAAGTGTAGATCAAGACGATGTAGCATTCACGAGAGATCCTAAATTCTCTCGACTGTGGCAACGCGCCACTGCTCGTTTCCAAAGTACATTCGTGGACAATGAGTTCGGTCATACTTGCGACGTATGCGATCGTTTATGGTTCGAGCGCGACATGAAGACGGTATCCCCTCGGATAGCGATGTTTTTGAAAGACATCTTCCCAGACCATGTGGGGAGAGAGTTCAGATTATGCTCCAATTGTTCGAAGGTTTGTCGAACTAATAAGGTTCCTTCCATGAGTAAGAGTAACGAGTATACGTACCCTGTTGTTCCCACGAATCTACCTAAACTCGACCCAATCACCGAAAGACTCATTTCTCCGCGTATCCCATTCATGCAGATTCGTCGCCTTCGCCACGAAGGCTCTTATGGCATTGTTGGTCAGATTATTTATCAATGCGCCGGTCGATGTCGATACTATGGTGCGGTGTTTGCCGCGGGCTCTTGATGATGACTATGCGTTCAACGTCAATTTGAAGAAAAACATCATTCATAAGTCTTCTTACATCAGCGGTTTCGTGAAGAAATTCACCGTCGGCATTTGGCTGAATTATCTCGTGCAGCAACCTCTGTACAAGCATTACAATATATCGATCGATAGGTCGGTTTTCAAGAGCACTTTCCCGGACACAGGACTCGAAGATGTTCCGTTGGATGCTATCGAGTCCATGAATATAAGCGACGTACCAGAGTCGGAGTTGATTACAGCGAGGCAGCAGACACTAATGTGGAACGAGGAACAATGCTTGGATATTGCTCCTGGTCAGGATCGTACGCCTGAAAGCCACATTTCCGATAAGTTCGCCGAGGAGTTATCATTCCCCGGCATATACTTCGGCGTCGCCCGTCAAATCAATGCGAATAACGGGGCGCGGTCCAGTGCCTACACTATGTGCATGTCGGGAATTCGACGGAGGGACCGTCGCGGAGCGACGCCTCAGCATGTGCTCTACATGGCCATGAAAATTCTCCGCCTTCGGGTCCGAGACGGTATTCAAAACATGTATCGCTGTTTGAGGACAACCGAAAGGATAACACGGGAAATGAGAGAGAATAGGGAATTTGTGGAACGATTGATTGATACGAATCAGGCTTTTCTAAATCAGCAGCTCGTGTATGTTGCTCTGAGTAGAGTAACGTCATTGGATGGCTTATACCTCACCAACAGAGACGACGATTTCAAATTCTATCACGCGCGAAATTCGCACACGCCATCAATCAGGGTAGTCCAAAAAACGAATACCGTCTGTTGCAGACGACGCAGCACTAGAGCGCGACCGACGACTCTTGCAGACAGATTCGGGTTCAGACAGTGTTATTATGTCAATAAATCAGAAAGATCATCAATTGCTTCAGCTACGTCAGACCGAATGCACGTGCAATCTTTTTGTGTGTCGACAACCTTTGTCCCATCCTAACAAATACAGCACAGACTCAAACCTCGCAACAGGTTATGGGCCCAGGACGTTGTTGAACATCTGTGTGGTTAAGGATCGAAGAAGGAACAGTGTTTTTTTTTCGACTACGTGCAACAACGTGCGTGAGTGCATCGACCACGTGGTGACGAAATCCGGGTGGCATCCGATTTGAAGAGTTCCGCTGAAAAACGTTTGGACTTTCAAGGATCAGGCCATGGATAAACTCCAGGTTACCAAGTTCGATGGTCACAAGGATTTCTTGGTATGGAAGGTCCAGGTGCAATCATTTCTGGAGGCAGGCGGCTGGTTCGGGACGATTAATGGTAAGCTCCCAAAGCCGGAACCAGGACCCAGAATGATGGAATGAATGAAGCGGTACATGACGATTCAACGCGGACGATTCGGCGCGAGACGATTCGGCGCAAAGGATGATTCGGCGCGAGACGATTCGGCGCAAAGGATGATTCGGCGCAAAGGATGATTCGGCGCAAAGGATGATTCGGCGCAAAGGATGATTCGGCGCAAAGGATGATTCGGCGATAATCAATGAGAAAGGAAAACACAGGGATCCCAGGTCAAGTCATCTCACGTAATTTTATCATGTTTCTCACAAGCAAGGAAGGTTCTCAAACCGGTAGAGAACTGGTAAGAAGGGAGGATGGTTTCCAGTGAGACTCCCGTGAGGATTAGTTTATCTTAATATGTATTTTTCACAAAGAAGGAAATGATAGATGGGAGGGCAACGGTGGATCAAGACACTAGAATCACAAGATTTTTCTAGTTGTCCATGAGGAAGTTGTTTGCGATCCCTCGCAGAAAGGCCACCGGCTCTCGATTCTCGATGGTACGGACCAACTAGGGCAAATTGGCGTCCGCATTCAGATGTCTGCGTCTTTCTGGAGCCCGCGCAGATCCTATATTGTATCGCTCGAGCTCGGCGTCTGCCTTGTGCTGCACATGCCGAAGACCATCGATGAACTTCCAGATTGAAGGATGGCAGACGCCGAAAGCCCCCTGGAGTTTTCGATGAGCAGCTTCAGCGAAGTTGTTGGTGCGGCTTTCACCGTTGAGAGTCCTTTCATGGACCGACCACATATCGGAGCTGAAGAGCGGACTGTACCCTGATGACTGACCCATCTAAGCGAACGCTGAGTATGCGACCCACATACGTAAGCTCGAAGTAAGTGTAGACGGGTTTCAACTCTTCTGGTAAGACTTCCAGAAGAGCCATCATTGATCTGTCAAGGAGATCTTCTCTCACGAAGGCCATCGCCGGGATCATTCGAGACCAGAGCGAGAAATTCGAATCTGCATTGTAGCGTTGCAGAAGATTCAAGGACGATAGCTTTTTCTTCACATTTTTGACCAAATGGAATAAGCAACCGTGAATTTCGGCATTCGGGAAAGCCGCGATGAAAGCGTTGATGACAGCCATCTCGAAATCCATGGCGATCGAAGCTGGGTTCAGCGACGGGAAGGCTCCCATGACAAGATCGATCATGCGGCGGTACGAGTTTTCCGATTTGTTTGGAAGGAGGGCGTAGCAGAGCGGAATTGCATACCCTCCACGGTCAGCCAAAATGACGAAAACCTGCGCGAATTGATCCGGGGCAAAACTAAAAGTCCCGTCCACGTAGAGTCTC
>NW_003803985.1:27404-41293 GCF_000255335.2 Galendromus occidentalis
CGTCGGTTCCTACAGCTGTGTGCAACCGAGCTTTGCACTTATCCTTGAACTCGCAGCGCCAGAATTGCACAGTTCCCGACGAGTTCTTCCTATCCTGAGTATACATGTGTCCCTGGTAGGCGAGCTTACGCTTCCCGCGTTCTGTTTCGATGATCCTCGGGGTCTCGAAGTTCGACTGAGAGTCCATCGCTGATTGTGAACGGGGAAGACCGCAGATCTCAAGAGATAAGGGTAGAAGGTAGACGAAGTCGGGAAGAGAAGACTCGAGTTGCCGTTGTTCGGATTCAACTCATGCTCATTTTTTTCGACGACGGACGTTCGATTTTGCTCGGATCGGAGATCAGAGCGATGGGGCGGAAAGAAAGCTGAGAATGACTAAGCTCGAACGGAAAGAAATTACGCGAAGGATTGACTCAAGGCCACGGCCTACTCAGAGTTCTTGTCTGCGATTTCTGGCGGAAACACTGATACGCAGTTGCGATGTCGAAAAGACTGATCAGAGGCATCCCAGCACTCGAAGCTAATGTATTCAGAAACGGGACCTGCAAGCATCAGGTGCACACGTGGAACCGAAATGTTACCTATGTTCCTCACTCCACTGCGCACAACATTAGGATTTGCGAGGTTTGCAGCGAAAAGTAGACCGTGAAATTGGACTTCACTCTGACGATTCCGTCGCTAAACCATCGTTAATTTTTCTCAACCGTGATATGTTTCCTCTTCGATCGCTAAGCGACCGGATCCTTTCTATCCAGCGCTCCGGATCTACCTTTGCGCCGAATCATCTTTCGCGCCGAACCATCCGTTGCGCCGAATGGTCCGGCGCCGAATCATCCTTTGCGCCGAATCGTCTCGCGCCGAACCGTCCTGCGCCGAATCGTCCTGTTCCGTGAATGAAGATAGAAGCAAAGGCGAAGGCAGTGATACTGAACTCTTTGGAGACTCCCGTTGTTCGTTCTATCATGTCGCTTACATTCGCTGCAGATATGTGGAGACGGCTCATGACGCTCTATGAGTCCCGATCCACTTTGTCGATCAGTCTTCTTCTCCAGGAGTTCCATTCGTACAGAATGACCGAGGGTATGAGCATGGCCACGCACATCGCCAACGTCGAGTCGATGGCTCAGAGGTTGGGTGATCTGGGAAAGCACATGGATGAGACTGAAGTCATCACCAAGCTCCTTCGGTTGCCTAGGCGGTACAGGCACCTCAGATCCGCTTGGGACAACATGGACGAATCCAAGCAGACTCGATTCAACCTGGCATCGGTACGATTGCGCTCGAGACCTTCGTTGATGGAAAAACCTCCGAAAAACCTCCGTTGACTCAAATCACACCGACTCCGTACACTGACCACGGACATCAAACATCTTCTTGACACGAAGGGAAAGGACAAGCATTCACTGGTCATTGCGAACATCAATGTACAAAGCTTGAAAGCACTCGCGGAAGATGTTACAACAGATTCGTTACTGAGTCGCGTTGACCTAATGGTTCTGACAGAAACCTGGCTTAGGGCCACGGCAGATGATGCAGCCCTGAAGGGTTACCACTTAAAACACCATGCCTTCTGTGGAGAACGATCAGGAGGAGTCGCGATTTATGGTGCAACCAATTCCGACATGATAATGACGTCGGACATGGATCATCATCCCTCTCCACTCCAATGACGATCGAAAATCACACAGCCGATATAGCAAGAATAAGTTTCAATCACCAAGGGATTGAATTTATCCTCGTGGCGATTTATGTACATCAATGTGCAAACATGGACAACTTGGAGAACATCATTTCAACCACGCTCAGGGATTACAACAAATACGGGACCTTCAATGTACCCATGATCATGATGGGAGATTTCAACCTAACGAACGAAAGTAGGATTCGTCTCCCATCGTTTTGAAGGAGCACTTAAACCTCACACTGGACAGCGACCCGCTGGGGAAAACCACACTGGGCGGTACCACAATCGATCTGACATTTTCACGAGGCATTAAGGTATCATGCAAGCCATACATATCGTATATTTCATATCATCGACCAGTGTTCAACCTTATCAACTGTTGATATGAACCATTTGCGGGATAACATGATCGCTATACAATCAAGCGGATCAACATCCACTAAGAGATCAGAAATCGCATAAAATAGGATCAAGATAGGAGATCTCATCATGTCCATTCCCGGAAGATACGCCGCGTTTCGATCCGGAACCAAGCATCGATCGAGGAGGTACAGGTAATGATGACAGATCATGGATGACAAAGCCGCAACACAAGGAGAAAAATACAAAAACCCATACCCGATTCGAAGAACGGCAGGGACGTGGAAAAATCGAGAGAAAGTGATTCCGAAATCATCAATGAGAGAAAAAACAGATACTTGAAGATACTGAGAAAACAGTGGGATAATCCGAAACATAAAATGTCTCACGAATCGACAGTATAAAAATCCCACCATGTCCGATGTCAGAGCAGCCACCAGCAGTAGCTTTGCAACTGCAACCCGAAAACAACGGAAGTCGAGCATTGCGATTTGCGAGGCAGGTATACATACAGCAATGTCGAAGCCAGTGGAACCAGAAGGGTCACGGAGACCATCAGTTTCAAGAGCCCCGAGTGCACCCAGACGAAAGCCAGGCGAGTTAATTTCACCCATCCCGAACAGCATACCATCGGCATAGGTGATGTAATATCACGTCAAATGTCTTATCCATTACACAGTGGATCGTCCCAATGAGGGTTTTGTGGATCAACTCGATCACACCTCATTGAACAAACATGATCAGCCGAAGAGGAAGCCAAGGCTCCTTCGAGATATCAGCCTCGCAAAAGTCGGCGGCGAGATACAGGGTCGTGTAAAATCGAAGACGCTGGTGAAATCTTGGTCGAAGGGCAATGCGAACGGAAAAATATTCAATTTCGTACTCAGGAATACCAGCGGGGAGATGAACATCATTGTCTCCGGCAACGCGGCCGACGACATCTTCGACAAAATAGCCGTCGGTAATTGCTACAAAGTGAATGCGTTCAAAGTCAAGTCGGCGTACCAGCAATATCGCGTTACAGGACACGATTGCGAGCTGCAGTTGACGAAGGTATTCGGCTATATCATTCGAGTACGCCAATAGATTCCATCCCTATGACATCATCCTAAACTTGAATATTTCATCAAGCTGAGTCGGATTATCGAAATCACGGGGGAGGATTTGCCGAAAATACAGGCCAGTATCACCACCCTCGCGGAAATAATTTTCAAGCCAGTCAACGCTACCGTTGACATCCTCGCGGTGATCTTCGACGTCCGACCGCCTCAAACTTTCAATTGCCGGGACGGCACCAATACAGAGAAACAAACAGTCTTGGTGGTGGATGACACCATGAAAATGGTCGAGATCGGACTCTGGTCGGAGTTCGTCGGAAAACTTGATAACAAGGAAGGAGAAGCAGTGGTACTCCAGAATCTCCAAGTGCGTGATTTCAATGAGAAAAGACAGCTTTCGACCACAACCAATACAATTTTCGGTGAAGACAAGGAGAGGCCCTTTTTAGCCGGAAAAATCGCGGTCACGATCGCGAATCGCGACCGAGTCCTACTCATCATCAATTGGATCTGCGACAGCTCGAGGACCAGGGCGATGGCGGAGAGATGAAGCGGATGAATATCCAGAATACAGCAGGCAGCAGCAAAGCTAGAAAGTTCGCATGTACGTCGACGACAATGGAAGTCGCACCGGATTCGAATGATACGGCTCCGAGCGGAGTCGATTTGGGGGACGTGTGGCTTTGAAGAGCTACTCTTCTCTACGGGAGAGGGTTGACGTGAATACCGCGCTGCTGACACTCAGAACTGCAACGAACACCGGCTGCTTCATTTCCGAGCTGACCAGGGCTCGATCAGGTATGAATCCTGCCTGTCTCAAAATGAAACCGAGGTGAGTCGAGCTATCATGGACGATGTCTGTGACATGCTACCGCTATCCCGCCCTCATTATGCCGTCCATGACGTTCATGGGACTTCGCCAACGCATGAGAATCATCCGCACATACGGAAGCTCGAGTCTTGCTGATCAACCCTTTTCCTGCGTTCGACGCTTTCCGGGGTCGAAGACTACGGAATGGGTCCATCTACCATCTCTTGGACGTCTAAACTCTTCGGAACTCGTAACAAAGCGACCGCGCTCCCTGCATGCGTGTCCAATCTCTCCCGGTATCCACTAAACTCGCGGTGCGTGGTACCCAAGCGGCACAGTGATGAAAGCCGGGCGCCCAAGAATGAGGAACTCTCAATATCACCGAAACACAAAACACCAGAAACTAACAAACCGCTGATAACAACAAAGTCCAAAATTATCCTTTCGCATTCCTCGAATCCCTCAAGATAGCGATACTCTTCGAGCCCTCTTCTGTCTAAATCTCTGGGAAAATGGCAGCTTGCCGTAGGACAATGAAAGATCTCAAAGACATCCGAGCGGGGCCACTGCCGAGATATCCCATCATCAAGGTGGACGACGCTAATGTTCTAGAATGGGAGGTCCTCCTGCAACCGACGACTCCGCCCTTCAGTCAAGGTGCTTTCCTGAATTTGAGCCTGAATTTCCCGCCCCAATTTCCATTCTTGGCGCCAAGAATACGATTTAAGACGAAAATCTACCATCCCAGTGTTGATGATGAAGGGAAAGTCTGTCTCATGATAATCCTTCAAGAAAACTGGAAGCCAGCGGCTACCATCCAGTTTGCCGAATCCTGCGGGCCGAAACCACTAGACCGACACCGTTTGACCGAAAATACCGGACAACACCATTTGACCGAAACCGCTTCACCGAAATCGCTTGACCGAAGCTGCTTGACCGAATCTGCCCGGGTTGAGTCAGGCGTGTCGCGTATCGCCTGAGAATACCTAGCGATAAACCAGGGGATTGAAGTTTTCCATATAACCTGTGGCTGGGCTGTTCCTTCGGCGTTTTCTTTGACCGCGCGAAATGCACACCGCTGCTGTTCGGTGACGTGCACGGAACAGTAAATTCGAGTGTGCGATTCGAAGCTCGCTTTCGCTCGGAGCGCACCTGTGCTTGTTAGTCGATCCCTGAAGTACCGGAAACATGGAAGTTCAGGTTGTGACATCGTCGAAAGGCAAATCGTTGTATCAAATCAACGATTATCTCTACTCAGTCGATAAGAGGAGCCCGAGTAACTTGTACTGTCGATGTATTCGATCGAAGGAGCGGGGATGCTCCGCGAGAGCGATCTTATCCCAGGTACGGAGCAACAAAAGTGTTACCTTCCTAGATTGTATGTTCGAACGAGAGAGAATTCTATAGTCCTCCGCTTTGCTCACATTCCAATCGACCTAAGCATAAATAATAACAGTGATTGCAATTTCCTCTGAAGGGCTTCGTCCAGAGGACAGCAGGGGTCCACTGCCATCAACCCGAGACGGAAGAAATTATCCGACGCAAGGCCATCCAGGAAATGAAAGATGGAGTCATCGCCGACCCTCAAAAAAGCGGGAAGAGAGTCTACATGGAAGTAGTGACATCATCTGCTCAGAGGTTTTCGGCAGCGCATTCAGAGCAGGAAGTCGGTGCTGCACTTCCTTCTTTTCCGAGCGTGGCCTCAATCCTGTACCTTGCACGAGCCAGTGTACGCCCCCCTCTGCCGACATCTCGCTCAGCTATTGTCCTCGAGGATTCATGGGGAAAGACTGTAGACGGACAGACATTCCTCATAATCGATGACGGTATCGAGGATAGGATTCTTGGTTTCTCCACGGTCCAACTTGTGATGGAGCTATGTTCGGCTCCGGTTGTATATATGGACGGAACGTTCCTCCAGCTATATACACTACACTCGTTTCACAAAGGAGAGATGATAGCAATGGCCTTTTTTCCTACTACCTGACAAGCAAAAGCGGACATACAGCAGGATGTTTTCCCTGCTACAGGCTTACGCTCATTCTATCGGCGTCGCGTTCAATCCTCCATGTTTCCAACTGGATTTCGAAATCGACACTGAAGTCCATCGAAGAATTGTTCCCGCTGGCGGCCATAAAGGGTTGCTGCTTTCACTTTGCTCAAGCTCTTTGGCGCAAAGTACAAGACCTCGGCCTGAAGCAACACTACAAAGATCCTCTCGTGAAGAAATTTATCAGGTCTGTCGGAGCCCTGGCACTCGTACCGATAAGAGAGATTGACAACGCTTGGCTCGACATCGAGGCTGAAGCCCCTGGAACCGAACACCCCGCGCATGCTGCCCCGGAGTCGTTCAAGGATTACGTTATAGGAACCTGGCCGGAGAACCCGACGGTGTTTCCGCGTGGCTTATGGAACCATCACGCTAATTTTGGAGCCAGGACCACGAACCATCTCGAAGGATGGCATCGAGCTTTGAACCGAGGTGTGGGTCGTTCCCACGTAAACATATTCGAGATGGTAGATCATCTCAAAAAACTTGAGATGGAATCGAAGACCCGAATGCTCCAACTCGGTCAGGGACAAGCACCAAAGGCATCGAAGAGGAAGGACGCCGAAGCCAACAACCGCATAATTCGCCTGGTTGCACAATACGAGAACCATGAGCTCACTCTCAGCGAATACGTCCAAAAGATCGCTTTCAATATCAAGCTATGAAAACGCATCGAGTTCGATGCTCAGCAAACGGAACCCTGAATTAAGGCACAGGCATCTTAAGTTGTACATACATAATCGTCCTGTAAGATTTGAAGTTTCTTGTGGTGGAATATCAAACGAAAAAAAAATCCTATTGAATCATCTCATTCGGTCAAGCGGCTTCGTTGATGCGGTTTCGGTAAAGCGGGCTCGGTCAAAGGGCGATGGGAATTATTTTCGGCCAAACGCTGTCGGTCAAGCGGTTTCGGCCAAAAATATTCGGCAAACTGGGCGGCACCCGGTGGCGGCCCGGCGACCGGCGTGGGCGACCTGCCGCAGAGCACACAACAAACGCTCTGCGTGCCAAGGCGGCAAAACGACACAGAAAAGTCGCCGGGCCGGCACCAGGTCGCCCTCGGCGACCGGATCGCACTCGCCGTACAGAGCCCGGGACGCCCGGCGGTACGGACTTTGCTCGATGATGACCAAGCTGTCCCAAACTGTTCGGGACACTCGGTCAATTACGGCATATGTATGGGCCTCTAGCCCGGGGGTGTCTTCGATTAACTAAAAGCGAACGAATCGCATATTCAGTAAACAATAACGCCGGGAAGTCCTCAAGAAGAAGGAAATCAAAGTAACACTCAAGAGAGCCGAATCAAACATCACCTGTCGGGTGAAAATACTCCTGGGGGACCGCTCATGGGGGACGTGAGAAGGCATCGTCACGGTTTCTTCCGGAAGAATGAAAAGCCAAAGCGAGCGAGACGTCGTCGCTGTGAGCTCGGGGGATGGAGCATATTTCAAACTTTACAGCGCGCCAAAGCACATGACTCACAGAATTTCCGACGGTCTCGAAAATTCGGGGGGGGACCGTGACGAACGGACATGGTCCGTTGCGCAAGCTACCCAGAACAAAAGTACAGACTACCAGAAAACAAACGAGCTCAGGGGAGATTTCGAGGCGACTTGGTTGGGTGACTACTAAGAAACCATTATCATCTGTCTTCCCAGGGAACGGAGGTTCCCATATTCTTTATTTGTAATGTGATCCATATATCAATACCGTTATGATTATAGTAGTGATTCAGTAAAATATTCAGGGAGACGGGGCGGTACACAGAGGGCAACCGACGGCATCGGTCTCCAGCAGACGCGCTCTCAGCGGCCAGCTGTGGAGTGGCGCGCGGGGCTGTAGAAGACAGCTGAGCAGACAATATGACAGCCGGTGCCCTGGCGGCTGAGTGCGGAACCTGTCAGTAGCAAGAAACTCTCAGCCCACGGCGGTCACGTCCGATCCGTGGCGAGTGTAAGATAACCTCTGGGGTTCCATTCCCAACATCATATTTCTTACGAAATTTGGCTAGGCCGACGTCACCACGTCCGCCCAGTTCCCCGTCAATTAGCGCACCCGTCTCCAGGAGAAGTTCAGTGTTCAAGTGGTGTATTCATTGGGCTCCCCGAATCGGTGCGCCACAACCTTCCTTCTGGGCTGCTGTGGTCGATCAACTTCCATCTTCGCACTCGCACTGTTGCGTCCCTGACTCGAAACTCGTACCCGAACAGCCCACGTCGTCAAGTCGAAACTCGTACACGAACCGCTTAAGTCGGAGATCGAAACTCGTACACGAACCGCTTAAGTCGGAGATCGAAGCGACAAAACACTGACCCGTATCGGCGATCGATTGCGAACGACTCGATACAAGAACCCCGCTCCCCGTCTCCACTCTCGACTTCCGCCAGAACGCCCTCTACCGACAACTCGTCCACGCTACATTACATGATGCCCTCATCATTCTAGCTCTATTATACCTTCGTGTACTCAACTATCTATTTCCCCAATCAATGTTACGACCTCTCCGCTAATTTTTTTTTTAGTCGAAACCAAGCATTAGTTATCCTTTTAACCTACTTTCCGTATCTGCCTTCGAATTTCGCCGCCCGAACAGGATTCCTCCTTCCGCTCGTCTCGACCCTTTCTTCCTCTTCTTCCGATCCTCTCGTCGGTGACCCGAAAATCGCCGAATTCAAGTCGACGTTGCCGGTCCGCTCGAATTTCGTTGTTTCCTTTAGCTCGTCGCGACCGAGTTCCTCTAACACCATCGAAACCTCGTCGATGTCACCGTCGTTCTCGCCTCCAACCGACATCATTGTGACATCCACATTCGGCTGTTGAATATTATTTCCTGAAGTACTCGGTTCCTCTTCGTTAATGTCTGGAATTCCAAGGGGTTTGTCATTCAATGGAACTATCTCGTCCTCCTCTAACCCGCGGACATTATACCAGCGTTATTGGGAGCAATGAGCGGTGCATGTGTAGCTCTTGTCTTTTCCCAGTTGGAGCAATCGATACGAATCTTCTGGCAATATCTCGACTACAGTCAATAGTTCTCGAAACTTCGGTTGAAGTTTTGTCGGCTGTCCTGTTTGGACTGGCAATCTCGAAACTAATACAATGTCTCCTATTTTGTAACGGATCTTGTGCGGTTTCTTCTTCTCGTCGTAATTTCTCGCGTTCCTGGCTGTTCTCGATCTGCTGTCGAATATCGTCCCTCACTTCTTCTGCCGGTCTCCAAACGGTTTCTTGCATATTTTCAACCACTTGCGAAAAATTATCGAGTCTCGGTAAATATCCATGCAGCGCTTCGAAGGGGGCCTTGCCCGTCCCTCGTGCCTCTGTTCGGCTGAGCATCACCTGCGCAATCGGAATTTTCTCGGCCCAGTCTGATTTATCTTCCTTCTCCGTCAAGGCTCGTAACAATCTCGCTATCTCTTTGTTCGTCGTTCAGTCAATCCATTCGATTGCGGAAACTGTGTCGAAATCAAAGTGTGCTCGACTCCCTCTTTGATCAAAAAATTCTCGAATGCCGCTGATGTGAATGCTGTACCACTATCGGATACCAATCGCTCGGGATTCCCATAGTTCAGGTACGTTTTCTCGAGGAACGTAATGACATATCTCGTTCCCGTCGTCTTCACTGCTTCTAACACGACGAATTGGGTCAACCCATCGATCAGAACGATCACATGTTGTTTTCCTCTCGATGCCGGCAACGGTCCCATATGGTCCATGAAGACTTTCTGGAATGGGCGTCTCTCGGGTCTGATCGGATTGCATAACCCTTCCTTCTTGCCCGACAGATTTTTGTTGAACAGGCAGTTCAAGCACGCTCTCAGATGATACTTCAAGAAGTCCTTCATTCCCTCGAACCAGTAAAACCGTCTCATTGTTTCCCACGTCTTCCTCGGTCCAAAATGACACATCCTATCGTGGCACTCGACCACAACATATTTTCGCAATACTCGCGGCACGACGAACGCCCTCCACGTTTTGATCAGCTCTTGCTTCTTATCGTTCACTCGCTCCATCATCACTTTCATCAGCATGCCATCAACTAACTCGAAGTCCCGTACTAATGATTTCTCTCGGATCGATCTCGCGTTCTCCGGCTTCATAAGCGCTATTTTCCTCTCCTTTATTTCTTCGTCGATTGCCTGCATCGTCGCCGCCTCGTTGTAGTCCATCGAGACCACCAGAACATCTCTCCTTGACGAGTCCGTCGGCCTCTCCTCGTCATCCGACTCTTCTCTCGGGAACTCGGCGATTCTGTCCCACCATCGACACAGCTGCGTCGATCCACTCTGAGCCTTCAATCCTAAAATCGCGCTACAATCGGATACCACGACAAACTTCATACCGTGTAGGTGTTCAGAATTTATGTTCCCTGTAACCGTCTGATACACTGAGGGAGACAGTGTTCTTTCTCTTTACCACTTTCCACTTCTTCTGGACTTATGTATATAAGCACTGCAACATCTGGAATAAGCACTGGGTAACACCAACTGTCTGTTCTATTATACTGAGTTCCACCTAAGTGTCCCGTGAATATCGAATACGTTATCAGCACGAGTTGGCTCTTCAAGGATCCACAAAAGTAAGCCACCATTTACTTTCTAAGACCAGGATCGAACATGTCCATTCCGAACATGTCAGGCTCAGAGCCAGAATATAAAAAGAACTTGACACAATGCCCAGTCACGCTGAAAGAGCACGGACAGAACTACGTAGCCTGGAAATCCCTTATCCCTATCTACCTATCTCAAAATCAAGATGTCGCAGATCTTATTGCTGGTATTTTGGTAATGCCAGAAAAAGGAACGGAACAAAAGAACGAATGGAGCACTATTCAAAAAGAACAAGTTAGAAAATTCAAGGCAGCAAATCTACTCGAAAAACGAATTGTCTATTCCTCCATTCACCCAAATCTTGTCATAACTATCTTCTATGGTGAAACCGAAATTCTCACTGCCAGAGAAATCTATGAAAAGATCAAGAGAAGATTCACAAACCAAACTGGCATTGTCAAAGATATAGCAATTTCGAGATTCATGTCTTCCAAGTTTCTCAAAAACAAATCAATGGAAGACAATCTCACCATGTTTAAAAGCCTCCAAAACAATCTCACTGAAACTGGTTTTATAGTTGCAAATGATATCAAATGTGCGCGACTTCTTGCGTCACTGCCCAAAGAACGGGACTCGCTCAGATTTGCTTGGGCAGCAAGAGCCGAAGCTGATAAGACCTACACATTGCTAGAGGAGGACCTCAGGGCAGAAGGTGCGAGAAGAGCTCAGGAGCGAGAGGTAGATCAAGCCTCGGCTCTACTTGCACAAGCCAGGATCAGTGGCAATCGAAATCTAAATCAGAATCGAAGAGGTAGATTTCGCCGACGACCAAGATCCGGCGGCTATCGAAGTTCCGTCCAGCAAACAAACCAACGGAGGGTAACAAATACGCGTAGCAGAACTGAAATCAAGTGCCACAAGTGTGGACTAATGGGACACATGCAAAATGTATGCCGCAAGCCGAAGAGGAATCAAAATTCCAGGAACAGGCCAAGGGCCAACGTTGCCGAAGCATTTCCGGCCGACGCCTTTAGCGTCCAGGACAAATCAAATCAATTCCTCATCGACAGCGGAGCATCCCACCACATAGTGAACTCAAAGATCTGGTTCACTGACTTTGACAAGAACACCGACACCCGGGAAGTCAGAGTTGGAAGCAACCACTGCCTGCAGGTTTTCGGGCAGGGTGCGATCCGTCTGACTGTCGATGCTCACGGTCAAACACAAACATTTGATCTTCACAATGTTCTGTTTGTTCCCAAGATGCGGAAGAACTTGATCTCCGTAAGCAAGTTGACTGACGACAAGTTTGAAGTCGGCATCAGTGGAAGTGGTCTTCTCATGAAAAGGAATGAAACCACAGTACAGGTTCCTAAGAACAAGGGACTGTACAGGATCCTGGCTACGACAGCCAATCATTCTCGCGGTCACGGAAATCAGGCACAAGGAAGCACCGACCCGGAAGAAGATAAAAAGCGTGCAGAAATACCGAAGCAGAGTCTTCGAAGATTCCACCAAATACTGGCACATGTCAACAAGGAATATGTTAAAAGGTTACTCAACCTGAACAAGATAAGCTTTCAAGATGATCTAGATCAGTGCCAGAGCTGCATTATGGGGAAGCAAACCAGAGGCTCATATCACAGTCGGCCTGAACAGGCAAAAGCAAAAGAGCCTGGTTTAGTCTCAGCAGACCTTTGTAGCCCGGCTACACCGTCGCTGGGAAACTCACGACATTTTCTTGTGATCACAGATGAATTTTCAAAATTCAGAAAGGTCTAGTTTCTTCAGGCCAAAGATCAGACCGCCGATTCTATCTGACATTACACTCGCACAAAAATCAAATCGGTCACAACATTAAGCGTTTCCATTCGGAAAACGGAACCGAATTCAAAAATCAGGAAGTCATGAAAATTCTTGATGACATTGGTGCGGAGCAAACGTTCAGCAGTGCGTACATTGCCATGCAAAATGGCACTGCGGAACGTGGAAACCGCACAGTCATAAATTTGGTCAGATCCGTTCTAATCAGTGCCGGTTTTGAACATAAAAAGTACCTCTGGGCTGAATGTGTCAGCTACTGTGTGGATATATTGAACATCGTATCCATACATAAAGAGCTGAACAAGTCAGCATACGAAATCATGTATAAGAAGAAACCATACATTGGAAAACTCCAACCATTTGGCAGGAAATGCTATGTGAGAAAACAACAGCCGGAACTGCGAAAGTTTGAGCGTCGAGGCGATCCGGGTAGACTTGTCGGATACTTAGATCATGGCCTCGGATACAGAATCTGGATGCCAGAAACTCAGACGATCATCAACACCAAGGACGTTGTCTTCGAGAAGCCTACGTTGTTTGCACCCAATGAGGACTCAGAGGGTCACGCGCTTTCAGAACACGAAGACGAACAAGATAACACTGAAGTTGACCATGAAAACGAAACACAGCCCTCACTCAACACTGAAAACACAGTATCAGAAGAAACCTCTGATGCAACTACGCAACCTTCAGTACCCACGCCTAATTTACGTCCACGAGAACACATTCGCCGTCCATCAAGATACTTGGCAGACGCAAACAATCTAAATACAGAAAACGAACAATGCGACACGGACAGTGAAGATGATGATCCGTCAGTGTTTCAGTCGAAGGCAAGGACGCGTAACGATGAAAACGGTTTCATTTCATTTCATTTATTACATAGGGATGACTATGGGCATGGAACCCGCAAGCCCTACCGGGCCGCATTTTAGCTGAACATAACATGAATTCGAAGTTTACGTCTAAATTCGCGGTAGTTGGTAATTCCTCGGAGATCAGCAGGGAGATCATTCCATACATTAGTTTGGTATTTGGGCGACGCTCTGGAGGACGAATGAACTACTCGAGCTCGGTGCCGTCTAAAAGCGCTCAAAGACTGAATGCGCTCGCTTATATGAGCGCTTGACTGAATGCGCTCATGACTCGATGCGCTTATGACTCCATGCGCTCGGGACTGAATGCGCTATGACTATGAGCGCTCATGACTAAATGCGCTCGGGAGTGAATGCGCTAAAATATTTATTGCGCTCAAGGTTGAGCTGCGCTCATGCTAAGTGCGCTCAAGGATGAGTTTGCGCTCATGACAAATGCGCTCATGACAAATGCGCTCATGACAAGTGCGCTCATGTTAAATCGTAGTTAGAATGCTCGAGGAGCAGCGCCTCGAATCGTAATACTTCTTTCGCGATTCCACCAACTATTAGGTCAGGTTAGGTTAGTTCCCCGGGCGAGCGTAGCGAGCATATTCGGAAGCCATGACAGGCGAGCGTAAGCGAGCATATTCGCAGCTATGACATTGTGAGGCGGACTAAACCTAGGTCAGTGAGGT
>NW_003803986.1:0-1626 GCF_000255335.2 Galendromus occidentalis
GTGGTCGTGAAGTCCTTAGCAGGCGATCGAGGATAGATTGGAGGCCCGGGAGAAATCGCCATACACACAGGAGTCTCCGTTCGAGCTTCCGGGGATCATGCCTCGGCAAACTACAACCAAATGTTCTACGATAGCTAAAAGATCTGGCGAGGAGGACTGTGTTATTTTGAAGCGGATCGATGAGTTGAGAAAATTCTGAGCCTTGTTCCGCGGATCATTGTTTATTTTCACTATGTTGAGTTTTTTCTCACTTTATACAACTCCAGATCGAAAGTGAGTTGTCCATGGTTTCAGAGAATGGAGAGATGCGGAATCGGACCCGAGTCATGATAAGACGGATTGGAGATGTGATTCCTAGGCGCGGAGGGCGACTTTACAACTCAAATGTTGAATCTTTTCGATTTAGAAAATAAATTATATCCCCCGGAGAGTGTTGCGGGGGATAGCTCCTACACTGTGTGGTGAAAGCAGCGATTGAGACACGCTTTCGAGTTGGAGAGATTCCCTGGGATAGCGGCAGTGTTCGCATAACCCATTTGAAGCTCAGAGCCCGACGCGTGGGACAGCTTTGCAGAGACACGGTGAGATCCGATCGAAGGACTAAACCGGGGCGACAGGAAGAGGCTAGACGCAACACCTCTACAACAACCTGGGCATATAGGCTGACGAGCTAGCCGAGCTTATAGGCCTTGACCGTAGAGCAGGAGTCTTCCCTGAAGAGTCGTGCATCAGCGAACCACGGAACCCACTCGAAGAAAGCCTCACACCGACTTATCCTTTCGATACTTCATCCATTCCTCTGGCCTCACCGTCAGGTTTCCGATCCTGATAACTGCCTAATGATCGAGGGCAATTAGTGAACGGGAGTGGAAGCTCATGGGTTACAGCCCATTGGCCCGACACCCATAGGCCCGACAGCCGGACTCTCTGACCCTCTCCCAATCAGTCCTGCTGGGTTGGCGGAGGGAGGTTCATGGGTAGTCTGAATCAACATCACAGGCTTCGGCTATTCCATGAACGATCCTCTTATGATCCCTGTAGCTCTCAAACTCTCGCGAGTTTCGAGCAATTATTAGCAGCCTCTCGGGATGGCATCTGAAGTCGTGGGGTACACACGTGCGACTCCGAATGCCGCAAATCCATCCGAAGCATTCATCAGATTATCACCATCATTCGTAGGGGGCGTATGCCGCGACGAGCAGGGAGACAATGGTAGGCATATCTGACCGGAGGTGCTCCAATCGGAGGAGCCGCGGAGCTCGGACTCTGCTGCGAACACCGAGCCCGATGAGCAGGATCAGGACAGTTCGAACTCAGAAGAGATGTCTCGGGCTTGGAGGAGGCTGTGATGGAAACTCGTTGATAATCGTATGTCACGTAGGAAAATCAGAAAACTCTTGCGTGAAGGAAGACTGTAGTTTTATTATTTATAGCGGCGACTCTCGAGGGAATTTAAGATATGGGTGCGAGCAGCTTTGTGCTGCTATGAGGGTTTCATTGAACATAGCTCACATCTTCATCCTTGCAAGGACTCGGTCGAGGAACATGATGGAGGAATCGAGCCACGACACGCGCGAGACACATGCTCAGGACGAATCGTATAATCGCTCTCGTATCCGGTCCCTG
>NW_003803987.1:0-6947 GCF_000255335.2 Galendromus occidentalis
AATCAATCTTTATGGGGGATGTCAAAGGTAGACACGCATGTCGAGGGACTCGTCAGGGAGAGCGTTCCAAACCCGCGCCATCTGCGCGACTGGAGAGGAATTTGCAAGAGTGGAGAGTGAGAGTGGGGGTTGAAGATCAAGGGCTCTACATCTGCGAACGTTAGAGTTGATGACGGGAAGGCGAGGGCATGAGATTCCAGGAGATTGGGAGCTATGGAAAGTTTGATGGGCTAAGCATGCCATGCGGAAAGTGTAGAGTTTGTCGACGGGGAGGATGCGTAGTTTGGGAAAGGGATGACTGACGGGCGAGCGGGGAGGTCGACCCAGGGCGATGCGGAGAGCAGCTTTCTGGGCCACTCTGAGCGGTTGGAGAGTAGTTGTAGCCGAGCTACCCCATACTGCGATACAGTAGGTAAGCGAAGACATACAGAAAGCCCTAAACGCTCCGATTAGGAGGTTCACGGGGAAGCCTGACCGACGGAGACGCGCGAGGCAAAAAGACAGAGAACAGACGCGGCAAGAGAGGCTATTGATATGCAGGGTCCAGGAGAGCTTCTCAGTGAGTTCCACGCCGAGACAAGAGACAGATCTGGTGGGGAGGAGGGGGTTGCCATCGATGGTGACCAGGCCGGGTTGGTGGAAATCAAACTTGCCCCTGGGGCGAAAGAAGATGAGTTGGGTCTTGCTAGCGTTGACAGCCAATTTGATAGAGGTAAAAAATTCTTGGGTCTTGTATCGTGTGACAACGATCCCCGCGTAGAGAAGCTGATCCGATCTTGTTCGGCTCTCAGCCTGGTCCCCTTAGAGAGGATCGATGAAGCCTGGTTGGAGATAGGCGCGGACTCGTCTCCAGCGCTCCACCCGGCGCATGAGCGTGTGGAGGCCTTCAACGGATACATCATCCAGAATAGGTTTGAAAACGCCTCGGTGTTCCCACGTAGTATGTGGGATCACTTTGGCAATTCCGGCGCGCGCACGACCAATCACGTGGAGGCTTGGCATAGCGCCCTGAGCCATGCGATCCGGAAGGATCATGTAAATATTTTCGAACTCTTAAAATTCCTGAAAAAACAGGAAGACAAGCGAAAGGCCGACAGGCTTCTGCCCCGCCGAAGCTATCGCCCAAATATGAGACGTTGAACGAGCGTTTAATTCGTCGGACAGACGAACTTGGGACGGGGGTAAAAGCCCCTATGGAGTACGTCATGCTAACTCTGACGGGTCCCCACCAGTGAGACCATCAGAATGATCTCCCCGAAGAACATTCGAAATCGTTTTCAAAGAAGTATAGCCACTGTTTCGTGCAACATTTCTGGAAAGATCGCGCGGAGAGCAGAGCCAGCTTTCTCCATGTACGAAGCTCCATCTGTAACCAATAGAAGAACTTTTTCATGTCTGATGCCGTTCGGCCAAAGGCCGGTCAATGAGTTCATCAAGGCCTGTGAAATCGTTAAAGCATTGGTCTTCGGCAGAGACTCCGCATGTAACAAAAAGCTCTTTGTCTCTGAGACCTCTAATGTTCCGATGATCGTATGTGCTACGAACCGACCCGTCGCATCGGTGCTCTCGTCAATTGAGATCTAAACAGGGCTCTCCCCCACACAGCTCCTGATGAATTCTGATTTCCGCTCATAGATTTCTTCTAGATAACCCGCGCACAAGGTCACCGGAGATGGGACAGGTTGCTTAGTATGCTTCCGTAGAAAAATCTCAACTAGTTCATTTTCCGACTTCCAGAGCGCTGTTCCCGCGGACACAAAAGCTTCGCAAAGATCTGACTGAGCTGAACTGGGAGGACTTCTTTGAAGCCTCTACGAGACTCGTCAACTGCTGCAAGCTCGACGACGACGATTGCTATTTTCTTTCTGCCAACTTTCTGTGCTTCTCCCTAGTCACGCGTTGCGCAACGAGGAACTTCTTGTCGCACTTCACTTCCGTCTCGCAAACTTTGCACAAAATCACCAAATCGTCCGTGGAAAGTATATCGGGGCCTAATTCATTCACATACGACCGCAGTTTACATCTCAGCGAGAGCGCGACTTTAGGCATTCCGGTTTTTGTCTTCAAGCTAAGACATTCGATTCTTGAAGTCGGCTGAGATTCTCCCTCTTCCGCGCTCTGATTGTGCCGCTCTCATTGTCGGAATCCTTCTGTCACTCAAGTCCGGAGGCAATCGCTGGCGTCTCGCTGGCAGAGTGACGTGAGCGGCAAATCACTAAGTAAGTGGGACTAGCGTCAGAAATGGGCTCCGACAACTCTTACTCTTGAAGCTCTCTCGCGCCGCGGGAATCGACGGATCTACGGGAAATCGCGCAGAAATATGATACGGAGCCCGAATTATGCGTTTTCGAGAAAAAAGCCCGAAATATGCACTTTAATGCATTGCTAGCGCTCCCGCTACTAGAATCACTACACATGCGCTGCCTCCGAGTGCGCTTGCTTCGGGCGCGCGTGCTCTGGGTGCGCGCCCCGTTTCTCCGCTTTCCCGCTTTTCCTTTTCCCGATTCCCCACTTTCCCGGTTCCCAACTTCCCCGTTTCCCCACTTTCCCGTTTCCCTGCTTTCCCGTTTCCCCACTTTCCCGTTCCCCCGCTTTCCCGTTTCCCCACTTTCCCGTTTCTCCGCTTTTCCGTTTCTCCGCTTTTCCGTTTCTCCGCTTCCCCGTACCCCCCTTTTTACTCTATATGTTCTCCAGAAAATCTTTGCCCTTCACGGCTACAGCAATTTTCAGCGAGATTCATTGGTTGAAAGACAGAGTCCAATGATGACGGCAACCCCCCGATGGCCTTCTGAGGAGCTTCCGAGAATCCGCCCCTCATGGTGGTCCAGCCGATTAGGAATCCTGCGAATTCCCGTCTTCCCCTTGATGAAATCTTTGATTCTCGGTGAGAGGACAAATCAAATAATTTTTTCATGGTGGGAGGACCCATCACATGAGGACGACCCCTAACTGCTTAGTCCGAGTGTCTTCAGGATGAGGGAGCAATCAGGCTCCGGGTACGATTTACTCTCAGCAGTCAGCTTCCGAGAGTATTGAAGCGATGAAACTCCCCCAAGAAAGAATCGTCGTCCGCTGCTCAATTTCGAATCCGTTTTTCGCATGCCCGATCGGTATGCGACAAGTCCGGTTAGGTGCGCAGTAGGCCTGTACACGGCCGTATTTCCAGCGCTCTGCGCTGAGGGGCAGTGCGGCAGGCCCCCGCCGGAGGGCGCTTGGGCACCACAAAGGTGCTTTGCCGCCGATAGAATTTCCATTGATTTTCCATTGAATTTCCATTGGAGAGACAGAAATCACGGTCTCTGTGGATGAATATCATGGGTTCAGGGTTCTGCCTCCCCTCTCACAGAGAGCGGGAATCCTGTGGTGTGATTCTGAATTTTTTTATGGCTGAACTGAGAGATCGAAATTTCGATAAGGTGCTTGGATTCCGTTAGCTTTCGAGTCGTTGGAGTCCGTTGACTTCATTGTATGGTTGAAGTGTTCATCCGTGCTCATCGGATTCTGTGTTGCATTGTATTCATTTTCCAATGCTCCTTCGTTCCGGGCGCCGAGTCGTCAATTCCGCAAGAATGAACAGCCCTGGAGCACCAAGTTCCCGGCCAATCTCCATCAACATCCGACACGATCTAGGTCATGGTCATGACCGAGGTGATGCATCATGGTCAGAATGGTTCTGGAGTTTGCTCGGCTATGTCTCTCGGTTGAGAGCGCCACGTTCTCGAGAACAAGTGCTCGAGGCCGAACGACATGCGAGGCAGTTGGAGGCGGCCCGTGAGGCGATCGGTCGCCACGGACGTGTCGGCTTTTCCCGGGCGATGAACCGTATAAACGTAGACGAAGCGCCATTGGAGCCCTCGGAGGGGGGTTTTTGGTCTTGGAAGGTGTGGCTGACCATTGTCGTTGTCATTATGTTCTCAGGAGGGATCATCTCAGCCGGTTGGTGTCCATCAGTTTTATTACCCATCGTCTTTCCGACGTATTTGGTGTGATCGCATCGAATGTTTTCAGGTATCTTAGTCTCCAGAGAACTGATCTCGGCTCGGAGCACGAAGATCTCTCTGAAAGTTGTTGCGGAGAGCACAACGAGCACCACCAGTCGCAGCACAGGAATCTTGAGTCCTTTGCCTGCGTAGCAGAAGAAGGGAGACTTTACTGCTACTCAAAATTGCGTCGGCAATGCATTCTTCTCGCCGCAGGTCGTGAAACCTAACCCGATGAAACGAATGCCGCTCCCGGAGACGGCGTAAAGATCGATATCTGTGGGCGCTAGCGTTTCGTTGAGGGATGAGTTGTATCGAGTGCTGTAATTGTATGATGATTCTCGTTTTCTGTGAGGAATTCTCGTTTTCTGTGAGTGCATTGAAAAGGAATAGTCCACCGCCGCGACTCATGATTGCTCATGACGCCAAATATCGGACGCGGTTTCGCGAGTAATTCAGGGAAATCCGTTCCCACGTACGAAGTCAATTCCTCGGTATCAACGTTCCTTTCTCGGTCAAGATCACGGTCATAGCTTTGAACAATATTTTTGCGATCTGGTGAAGACCTTCCTAGCTGATCTAGTCGTCTTCTCGCTATTATTAAACACTTTTGGATGAGAATCTGTGCCTCATTGTGCATCGCCTTTGAGAATCGTAAATCCGCATTATGACTCTCACAAGTAAACCTGTACTGTTTAGATGTAGCTAGCAGCAGGTAGTCAGCCGTGGAGATCTAGATGCACATCCGGACGAGAGAGCCGATGTAGGCGAGGAGGACCACTCAGAGTAAGAGGGGGGCTAATCCGGGGGCAGCTATATAAGCAATGGAATAAAGGGAAACTGCGCAGTCCCGTGAACTCGAGTCTTCAATCAGCTAGAACTCTAAAGTGGCGCAGTCGACAAAAGTGACGGTGCGAAAAAAAGAATGACTGATTCAGCCAATCATTTCGCGTCTCCGAAGGAGTTTCTCCCAGAACCGGGAAATCCGGTAGTCAGGGGCGTAGCTAGGCGCCCCCTCTACGGGGCTCCAACATGGAAAGGGGGGCGGCCGCCCCCCTCCTCATGTTAAACTGCCATAGAGGGGGCGCCTAGCTACGCCCCTGCCGGTAGTACAGTGGGAAGACTGGGTTGAGAACTTCCGGACGTTCCTGGGGGCTCGAGGAGGGACAGCGTCGTGGCCGGTGACTCGGCGTATCGCAGTATTGAAGCATTGTCTCGGAGCAGAAGGGCAAGCTCAGTACAGAGCGATCGAACATCAGGAAGCCACGAGAGATGACGACTTCGAGAAGGCAATCCACAGACTCAACCGAAGGTTCTCGTCGCAAAAAGGACTGGCGGCGGCCAGGATGGACTTCTTCAGTCGGGAGCAGCATCAAGGGGAATCGGTCCGAGAGTACGTGGCAGCGCTCCGGAGACTCGCAAACAAATGCAAGTTCCCCATGACAGCGGACGACGCGATCATCTCCCAGCTCACCGTGAGGACGAACAACGCGAGCGTCCTCAAAGAATTGCTAGCCTGCAAGGACAACGAGCACTTCGAGGATGCGGTTACGGTCGCGGCACGTGCAGAAATCGACGCGAAAGAAGCGGCGGAGTTCGGAAATAACGCAACCCGGATGACTCCAGCCGAAGCGGTGGTCAATAAGATTATGACCCGGTGAAACGTTGCGAAACCGGAAAAAGTATCAGGATATCCGAGCGGACCAAACTCGAGCGGACCGAACTCGAGCGGACCGAACTCGAGCGGACGGCTGCAGCAGAAGCCGGTGGGGTCCCCGTGCAAACGATGCGGCAGCTCGACCTTGAACTACTTCCAGGAAGCCCCCGACTTCCACCACCACCAGTACTACCAGGGCACCGACAATACCCCCGTCAACCACCATGAAATTTTTGGCTCCCACCACTATCAGACCGTCCAGTACTACTGAGTTTTCACTTGTTCAAGCACCCAGTTCAACGACACCAAAGCCCGCTATGTCGAGGAGTCCTGAGATTCCAGCGGAGGAAACACTAGACCAGAAACCCACAACGACCAGTGAAGCAAGCATTTCCACAACAACGCGCGTTCAAGAGACAGTGGAGCGGGTTCGAATTGATGTGAAGAGATATAGGTGTAGACGTTTGGAAAACGTAAGACTGTGCATTCGACCTCAAGAGTGCAGGTGTGTGTTGGTTCAAATCCATTTGGCTATCCCGAAACATGCTCTGGTCCAGCCGATTGAAATATGCCGAAACCAGAGCTTCTGCATCGGATGAAGCTGCAATGGGACCACACTGTTCTCGCTTCACAGTCTATTCAACCTGATGACAATGAATTTGCTGCTTTCGAATGGGAGCTCCAAAGCGTGCGTTTATTCTTCGGGATTGATGGTTCTTGAGGCGAAATAAGACGAAAAACTGTGAGTCCTCAGACTTACAGCTAAGTATGACTCAGAGCGTTGAGACGCTTGTGAGATGAGTCACTGAAGCGGGGTGACACTCCGGCTCCGTCGTAGGATAAGACTCTTCCCGCTTGTAAGAAAGCGGGGTTCGATCTTAGTAAAGCGTATGTATGTAGGTACGCATGCCACCCTGTCTCCTGTATATAAGGAGACTTCTCTTCAATAAAATTTACTGTGGTGTCTGATGTCTCCCCTTCGCGAGACTGTACTCCTGAGTTATCGCTCATGCTCCTTGAGTCAGTACGTTTCCCGTCTTCCGACTTCACGCTCTGACACGTTATCAGCACGAATAGCTCTGCTTACCATCGCTGGCGTGACGTCCAAGGAAGATAAACGAAGGGGTAAGCTGTTTACTTGTACCTTTTAGTATTGGTGGTACGGCAGAATCGGGCTGCGATCTGGTTTCTTTCGGCTAATGCAAAGTGCTCCGAAGATTGAGGATACGTTTGAGCTTGTCACGATCCCATCTCATACTCCCCGATTGGCAGATATGCCGTGAGATGGAACAAGCGGATCTGATCCGAAA
>NW_003803987.1:7064-7695 GCF_000255335.2 Galendromus occidentalis
GTGCGACTCATGGACAGTGGAAAGAATTGGACACCGTGGCGGATTTCGGTCCGAGCGCTTCTTGGGGCTGTGCCAAATGCACTCGAAGCTACGAAGGGCGAGCTTTCAATGACCGATACTAATTACAAAACTGCCAATGGTGCAGCTAAGGCGATGATTCTCAATTCTATCTCTATGAATTTGATCACCGCATACTTTAATGCCACGAACACCGACTTGGATGCAAAGTCAGCTAAGGACATATGGTCTGCTCGCGAAAATCGCTTTGGCGGCACGAATTATGCCGCGCGAGGAGCAGCCAAGAAGAAATATCGGAAACGACTTCGAATATTATCCATCCAAGACTGTCATGCAGAACGTAGAGGCCTTCAAAACCGTTCTTGGAGGACTCCATTTGGCAGGCGTTCAGGAGGATGACCGAATGGAAACCCGGTGGGTCGAAGACCACGCCGATCGACTGGGCATAACCCTTCAGCAGGGAGAACATTCGACTATATGTCTCTTTCTGCTTGTTTGGAAGAAGGAAGTATGCCATCGGGATCATTTCGCCATGATAAAATGCGTGCAGCGTGTAGAGCTGCAGGAACAGCTTTGGCACGACCCGGAAAGAGCCTCCATGAATACTATAGGG
>NW_003803987.1:8502-10082 GCF_000255335.2 Galendromus occidentalis
ATCACACGCTTCTTCATTTCTCGAATTGCGCTCCTCTTGATGATTTCCTCAGTGTCTGGTTCGTGACAGTGGGAACCAGACGTCCTCTGAACGATTGGGTCGGATCCCTTCAAAGATAAGCAGACGGAATGTCAATCAAGGGGAGTAAAATATTGACGCAAATGATACGCTACGGAGAGTTCGCGATCAGGCTCTAGAGGAATCGGTTTCTCGGACTTCTTCCTCGAGCTCCCTCCGATATTTGATCGCGGGAAAGACTGGACCTTGTCGTAGGAACAGGCTCGTCCGGAAAGTGTGAATTGGAACGAGGAAGGATTTTCGGACGCGTGATCGCTTCCCTATTGCATTGGGCTCGGGTCATGGTCGCCCTCTCTCGCGATTCCCGTTACACACACTCCGGAAGTACCATCTGGGTACAGGATCTAATGATGAGATACATGAGAAGTAGCTGAACAATCGCGGGCCAAGAAAGGAGCGAGGAGGTGAGGCGAGGACGCATGTCTCTCCCTCTATGGAATCGAACGAACACAGATGAGTTCCTTCGAGATTATCGCCCTCCCATCGCAACCGAGCTCCTTCTTCCGGACGCATCGACAATACAGTGCTTCGATGCCCTTCTTTTCCACGGAATGGAGGCAATCGTTGATCCTGTATAGGAGCCCCCCCCTTCGAAGAACACATGATTTGAACTTCCATTGCGATCAATTCGGGAACGGACTTATGAACTGAGAAACTCTGTTTCAGCTTATGTGAGCTGAGTGAGGTCTCAGATCATACAGATTCCGGGATATTGTTTATTTCTCGCTTCGTTTATTAATGGTCGTTGCACGCAGTCGGTGAAGGCGTTTTCCTCACGACATTCGGAGTCAAGTGTGGAGATGAAGTCTCGAGAAGGAATTCATGTGAAGTTTCTGAGAGAATTTATGAGCTAATAAAATCACTGTCTGGGAGGAGCCTAATTCGGTCAAACGGCTTCGGTCAAGCGGCTTCGGTGGAGCGGATTCGATCATGCGGATTCGGTCAAGCGGTTTCGGCCAAGAGGTTCCGGTCAAGCGGATTCGGTCATGAGGATTCGGTCAAACGGATGGTAATCTCGCCTAAACCGTCGCCAAATCCTCGAAGCGGCTTGGCTCGATTGAGTGTTTTTTGATCGCAAAACTCGAGGGACCGAAAGTGCTCGCGAGTCCCGTCTCGAAAGCCGATGCCGAAAAATTCGGATTCAATCCCTGGTCTCGAGAGGTGATTGATGAACGATCCCGCGTCAGGATCCCAATCGTTGATTTCGAGTGTTCGCAGGAGCGACTCAGAGTGATCTGCCTGTCGTAAAGAGATTGGATTTGTCTTCTGAGACCTCATGGTAAATCGTTGACAAACGTTACAGTGCCGTATAAGCGTGTACAAAGCGAAATCCTCGATGAAATCATCAAATTTGAGGGGCCATGAATGACTGTAAAAATTCTACAGGGTATATCTCCGTATCCTAACAATGAAGTCGATCTGATTCTAGTTTTATCTAACAGGTTTTTCTGAATACCTAATATTGATTGGGTACGCTTGTAATTTACAGAATAAAGCTTTTG
>NW_003803987.1:10339-13472 GCF_000255335.2 Galendromus occidentalis
ACATGGAGACATAGTATAAAAGGGGATCGATTTCCTATGACAACCATTCGTGGCAACGGAGAGCCTTCTACATGCTGAACTATATTATATAACTGGATTGGCAGGGGCATTCGAGCCTCGCCTGGTGCAGCCAGCAGGACGGCCATCAGTTTTGTTATCCACCAGTGCCGGCGTGGAATCACTTTGTTTACCAGCCTCGGCTTTGCTTGCGTCAGCTGGCCTGACTTTCCGTCGTTTAGAAATTTCCGGATTCGAATTAGAGGTAGATGCGGCGGTGGCGCGCAAAAGCGGCGCTTAGAGTTTCGGGGCCGCGACAGTTTTCGCTCCGGATGAAATGAGGTGAACATCGTCCATGACTTTAGAGACAACCCCGCGGGTCGATTCATGGGAAAGTTGTAAGACAAGATTCGTCAGTTGAGCGATCTTCATGTACAGCAGAGCAGACAGACAGTGGAAAAATCATGTCCACTTGTTTCGAGGCTGAGGCGGCCTGCACTCTGCACTTATCGCCCAGGATGGTTTGCATCACACCCGACAGGGTAATTGGCTGACTTTCTCTCTGGGACGCATATAGTCGGTGGCTCCACACCACAACGACATCAGCTCCCAGCACCACGCCTGGTCCAACATCCTCGACAACCGCACCAACATCGGAAACTTCCACCGGTCGGCCTACCACGGAAATGCCAAACGCCACAAGGGCGCCGACATCCACGCCGGTGCCTTCAAGCGGAGACCTCAAGTGGTGGTTTTCAACTGGATTTCTATGCTCAATCATTACTGCTTCAAGCGGAGTGATCTACTTTCTAGCTATGAGGCTGAAACGCCTGGGCTACCAAGAGATCGAATTGAGAGCTAGGCCACTAAACGGATTGGAGGATGAGGAACTCTAACAGTAAAGGCATATTTACATTCAACAATTTTGATTTTATTGCAAGATTTTTAGAATTTTGAAGATGGGTCTGCATTCGCAGACCTCGACGCCCCTTCTCTCGTTCCATGCATTGTCCCACCGTAGTGGGACCAGGGGCACAAGTACCCTTGTACTTGGGGTGGGGGGCGAGGCTTCCCAGTACAGGCACAACGGTTCGGACTTGGAGTGGAGGAGGGAACCGCCAACAATGCGGTCGGCCCGGAATCTCTTTACGTCCATTTCCTTGGACGGGCCCTCCCTCATGCTTTTTTCTAGTTCATTAAGATCAAGCATCAGATATCAAGTATCATTTGGAATGATACATACGGATAACACAAAGGAGCTTTGCTTACCGACGCTCACCACCACGATCACAAAAACTGTCAATATAATGTCACAAACGGCTACCTGTCGCCGGGTGATCTCCGGCTCGCGTCTCTCCGACAGCATTCCAAGTTCCATTTGTCTCAACTCAATTGAGTCCCGTTTCGGCCTCGGTCCGTATCGTATGCTCTTGGAGCGCTGACCGAAACATAGGGTTAGGGCCGGTGGTGGGGAGAACATAATCACGCAGAAAAAAAATCCTAGGTGGCTCACATTCGTTTTGGCAACTTTTGCCATTGTCTTTGTCTCTTGAAACTCCTTCGTTTCGAGACTCGTTGTCTACACCTACTCAATGGGATGAGCTCCCCTTTAATACCAATTACAGACAATGAATTTATTTAGTCAGTTTTTCAAGGCTAGAAGAAAGCTCAGAGATTAACCTCTCCATTTGCTCCCTACGTGCAACACACTCCGGGCGGTTACAAGGCCTGGGAGGCGAGCGCTCTCGAAGAGCCTGCTCACGATACGGACGACGAGCTTCAGCATGTCTGGCCAGATGAGTCCGGCAACATCGATGGCTTGTTGAAAACGAAGCCGATCCCTACGCTGAACCATGAGTGCATATTGAATGAAGCCATTCCTGGATCGCCGTTTCCGATGACCAACAACCTGAGCAGACGGTTGAACAACCTCATCTCGAATCACGATCGGACGAGTAGCAGCACCAGTTTTGATCGACATTCAAGGCTTCGGTTTCAAGCTCGTTCCTGGGAGAAAGATCCCAAGTGTCACAGCTTACAGAGGGAGACGGAGACTGTTCAGACATGGCTATTCCTCAACAAAGGGAACCGGATACCCACTGGAGAAAAACTGACCCTATATATATGTGGGGTTCTACGATCGAATTTTGGACACTTCCTCAAAAACTTTCCGCAGTGAGGGAGAAAATGCTGGGAAATTCCATTTCTTCTGTGAACAAAGGCGTTTCCATTACTGTCTTAAAAGTTTTCAGAAGTCTGTGTTTATGTCGATTATTGTGAGCCCGAGGTGCGCGGGTCGGATTTCAAATAGAGAGTCGTCATAGAAAACGTGCTTGTGAGATCAAAATAAATCAGAGTGTATGCCCATCCGTGGCGATGAAAGCTTCGTGTTTTCCGTTCGGTCCAGACGTGGTCGAAAAGTAGCACTCCCAACAACAATTAAGTCTTGTGATACGACGAATCGCATGCTGGAATTCACATTTGGTGCCGTGACCAAGATTCATCGCTAATCGTCATCGAAAACTGACATCGAATTCGCAAATCATGTCCGCGGCCGCGCTGAAGGTCGACGAGACGCGCTACACTCTTGGCTCCCAGCGAGGCCTGCGAACCCAAAAACGCAGCACCCTTCTCGCGGAGCTCGGACTGCCGCCGGCCAGCTTGACTGCCTAACAGCGCAACGCAACCGAGGGGTTGTCCGATGCCGAACGACTGACGCTGGCCGGGCGTCTTCTCGAAGATATCCGAGAGTATGAGCGAGCGGTGCTGAACCATTTCGAGCTCACCGCCGAACAAATGGAGCTCGAACAGGATGCGATCGAGGAGTTTGAGGGCCCAGTGCGAGGCAAGATCGTGCAGCTCACCAACAGGCTCAGACCCGTCGAATTTAGCGCCACAGAGCTCTTCCAGTCCGCAGGAGCAACGACGCCGACGGGCCGACGGGTCACGTTCGGTAACGTCTTGACTCAATCAACGCCGATTGACTCTCATCCCGAAGCCCAGTCGGGCCCCAACGTCCCCGCTCCTACAACAGTCTATCGATCATCAAAGGAGTTAGACCTAGCCCCTGAGAAGTTCAGTGGCGAGCGACTGAAGTTCCGACACTTCAGAGCCCAGTTCGAGTGTTGGATTGGCC
>NW_003803988.1:0-1022 GCF_000255335.2 Galendromus occidentalis
CTTGAGAGCATAGACGACGTCCATGGCGGTGACAGTCTTCCTCTTGGCGTGCTCGGTGTAGGTGACAGCGTCACGGATGACGTTCTCCAAGAAGACCTTGAGGACACCTCGGGTCTCCTCGTAGATCAGACCAGAGATACGCTTGACTCCGCCACGACGAGCCAGACGACGGATGGCGGGCTTGGTGATACCCTGGATGTTGTCACGCAAAACTTTACGATGACGCTTGGCACCGCCCTTTCCAAGACCTTTTCCTCCCTTGCCGCGTCCAGACATGTTTCCTCAGATATCAGAAACTGAATGCTCGACTTCAAACTGGATTCGTTTATATACGCCCGGAGAGCACCTTCGATGGCTGACGTGGGTTCCGAGGGGAGAGGAGAATGGTGCTCTCCTTTCACCCGCCACCGGCGTGAGCGCGCCAATTCCGTGAATTCGTATTTCTAGAACAATATTAGAGAAGCTTGACATCATCGCTGATCCTATCGAATGTGATCTCCCAGTAATGAGAAAGAAGTCACCAGCTTTCTTGGTGAGCCCAAATTATTCTTCCTGATTACATATCTCGGCGCTCATTCATTGCTCGTAGTGAAACTCCTCCCCCAACGCTCCTCTCGCCCATGCTCAAGACCATAAAAGCACGACGGCACCTCGAGGCACCTCCATTGTCGAATCTAGAGTTCGAAGTTCGTCATCATGGCTCGTACGAAGCAAACCGCGCGTAAATCCACTGGAGGAAAAGCTCCTCGTAAGCAGCTCGCCACCAAGGCTGCTCGTAAGTCCGCACCGGCCACCGGTGGAGTCAAGAAGCCACATCGTTACAGGCCCGGTACCGTGGCCCTTCGTGAGATCCGTCGTTACCAAAAGTCGACTGAGCTCTTGATCCGCAAGTTGCCCTTCCAGCGACTTGTTCGTGAAATCGCTCAGGACTTCAAGACCGATCTCCGTTTCCAAAGCTCAGCCGTCATGGCTCTCCAGGAGGCCTCTGAGGCTTACCTCGTTGGTCTCTTCGAAGACACCAA
>NW_003803989.1:0-1708 GCF_000255335.2 Galendromus occidentalis
GACTACTCGCCCCTACTGACCACTCGCACTCGCGTGGAAAACCCCTACTCGTAATTGAATTGAGAGCCCACGGAAGTGAAGATACCATATGGGCTCGCAACGCAATCGCAAAGTTTGACCGGAATCACCCTCATTCGGACATTTCTGGTAACTCTGTTGAGCAGTGACCATTTTCGCTCAACATTCTTTGGATCTCATATATCTCTACCCTGAATGTTGTGGATCGCCTCTGAACATTTTAGGAGCAGAAACGAGCCTGCAGAGCATCGGAAGATTGAAACCACATTTATTCCAGAGATTTCATTCTCTAAGCTTGCCAAAAGTCTGATCAGAAGAATATATTCCCCGCGATTCCTCCGAGATAATCGAGGGCCTCGTAAGTGTTGAAGTTCCCGACGATCGTTTTCACCCTCTCTCGATGCTCTCGATACGTTAGTCTTTTCTTCTTCCCAGGCCCACCGGATAGCTTGCTCGTGATTATACAGAGAAACTGCATTCTTTTTTCGGAGTGCATCAACAAGTTTCCAGATCGACGGATGGTTTTGCTGAATGAATGAAGCGAACCCGCGATGCCAGCCCTCAACCGCGTTGTTGGTCAGGGGCGTATCTTCCAAAACGCCCTCGTAAGAACTCCACAGTGATAAATCGAACAACGGATCTCTCCGTTTGCCAAAATTGCGTACTCCAACCCAAGTTTTCTCAAAGTAGATAAGGAGAACCTCCAAATGATTTAGATTCCCTACAAAGAACTCTGATGCGATCAAGATGCAATAATACTCACGCACCTGCGCCACTGGTACGAAAGCCAGAGCAGTGAGCATCTTGAGACTTATCGAGAAGTCTACATTCTTTCATTCATTCATTCGCTTTATTATCAAGTCGTAATGATGATAACAAGGGTATATAAAGGGAAGGGTTACCAGAGACTCTCCAAGAAAATAGTTTGTTGATGGTCTCGGTCCTAGCAACACACTTCGGTTGAAGCTTCACCCCAAAGCGGAGGCGATTTGTGGAGAAGTTGAAAAAGTGATTGAGGGCACCACCAGAGATCAGGCGCCTGAGAGCGCGGGCGTCAGCCGCGGTGTGGAGTTCAGAGAGTGAGGGGACGCTGATGGCGGAACGATCAACGCCGCAGCGGTCGGCGACGCGTCTAACGAATCTCCGACGGATAGCCTCGAGTAGTTTCACATCACCGACGAGGCAGGGAGACCAGACGGGGGCGCAGTACAAGAGCAACGGAACGACAAGTGATCTGTAGAGGTTTTCGTAGTACTCGGGGCGCCGAATGGAGAAACAACGGAGACTGAGATTACAGATCGAGGATGCCGATGCAGCAGTACGGGCGATATGGCTCCTGAACCTCAGATCCGGAGAGACGAGGACGCCCAGGTCCCTCATAGAGTCCACCATAGGAATCATGGTCGATCCGAGAGAGTAGGCGTGAAGGTCGGGTCTCAACTTGAGAAGTGCACACTTCGGGAGAGACAGCTCGATGCCATTCTCAGTGGACCATCTCAGAACACCATCAATCGCGAACTGAGGCAGACGAGGACCCTCCGGGGAGCCATCAATCTCAGCATGGATCTTGACATCGTCCGCGTAGAGCTTGTACAAAAATGCCGGGCGGGAGGTATGTTCCGATATCTAGGACATACACCGACCAGAGAAGTGGGCCCAATATGGATCCTTGTGGTACGCCACAGGGACT
>NW_003803990.1:0-1031 GCF_000255335.2 Galendromus occidentalis
TCTGTGAGCATGGTTCTGAGAAGGTGTCACTTCGGAACTCCGCTGAATTTTTGATGGTAACAGTTGTTCTGATGGCCTCCCGAGCGCGGCGATGTTAGGCTTAGCACGACGTCGCTAGTTTCTGGTAGACTGTTCTCTTTCTTTGCGATGACCACGTCACCTTCGTAGGTTCAGATTTGTGGTTTTCACAGCCACGTTGGGCGCCAATTGTTGTCAATGGTGCGTGCACATTAAATGAAGAGAAAACAAGTCCAGTCTCCAGTATGCGGCTACAGCCGGCATCAGCGTTTTTACTGACTGCTTTATTGTAAACACAGCATTCGTCTGATTTCTAAAGGTCTCCTCGTGAGACCTTCTGGAAGAGTCGCGGGCGTTGGTAACATCACCTATAGACTCGAAAAGGGCTGAACCGATCGACGTGAAAATTTAGGAGCGTGCTTTGGGCGATCCAGCGGTGCTTATAGGGGGGTCAGTTCTCCGATGCGATGAGTCCTTCTACCTTAAAAAAATTATTTGAGTGCTCCAGTGACGAAAATACGAAAACTCGGGAAAAAATTGAAAAATCGTAAATTCGCAAAATTCACAAACGCCTGAACCGATCGCCGCGAAAATTCAGGGGTGGGTTCTCGGGAGCTTCAGGGAGGTCATGTGAGGGTCGTCGTTCTCATGTGATGGGTCCTCCCACCATAAAAAAATTGTTCGAGTGGTCCTCTAACCGAGAATCAAAGATTTCATAAAGGGGAAGGCGGGAATTCGCAGGATTTTTTAACGGCTGCACCATCATGGGGGGCGGATTCTCGGGGGCTCCTAAGAAGGCTATCGGGGGTTGCCGTCATCATTGGCCTCTGTCTTTCTACTAATGAATCTCGCCGAAAATTGCTGTAGCCGTGAAGGGTATAGATTTTCCGAAGAACATAATATGGGAAAAGCGGGGAACCGGGAAAGCGGGGAACCGGGAAAGCGGGGAAACGGGAAAGCGGGGAACCGGGAAAGTGGGGAACGGGGAAAGTGGGGAACCGGGAAAGTGGGGA
>NW_003803990.1:2078-5043 GCF_000255335.2 Galendromus occidentalis
CCAGCGCACTCGGAGCCAGCGCACTCGGAGCCAGCGCACTCGGAGCCAGCGCACCCGGAGCTAGCGCATGTGTAGTGAGTCTAGCGATACCGAGTCGCCGCGAAGCGGCGACCGGGAGCGCTAGTATATCTATATAAAAACGTATGTCGGTTTGTCTGTCTGGTGTCACCTATAGAGTCGGAAACGGCTGAACCAATCGTCGTGAAAGTTTAGGAGCGTGTTCCGGGGGATCTAGCGGTGGTTATAGGGGAGTCAGTTCTCCGATGCAATGAGTCCTTCTACCTAAGAAAAATTATTTGAGTGCTCCACTGACGAAAATACGAAAACTCGGGAAAAAAATGAAAAATCGCAAATTCGCAAAATTCACAAACGCCTGAACCGATCGCCGTGAAAATTCAGGGGTGGGTTCTGGGGGATCCACCGAAGGTTATAGGGGGGTCAGTTCACCGATGCGATGAGTCCTTCTGCCTTATTAGAATTATTTGAGTGGTCCACCCACGAAAATTCGAAAAAAAGAAAGAAAAGAATTCGAAAAAAATTGAAAAATCGGAAATTAGCAAAATTCACAAACGCCTGAACCGATACCCGCAAAAATTCAGGAATGGGTTCTCGGGACTTGTAGGAAAGCGATGAGGGGGTCGTCGTGCCCGTATGATGAGGATGAGCTCTTTCTCCCTTGGAAATTGAGTACCGGGTTCCTACCCGGAAATCGTTCGGGAGTTTCCAGTGTTCTCCAGAATTTTCCAGATTTCTTCATATTATCATATGTAGAAGTTCAGGATGAGAAGAAGTATGGTCAGTACGATTCGAACCCCTCCTCTTCACGGACGGCTATATTTCTTCAGATCTGAGAAATACGACAGCGCTTTTGACATGATTTTGCGGGAACCTCCTTCCCGATTTTTTTTCGACCCCTTTGTAGATACCTTCGTTCGTGAGATCCGAACCTGTTGAAATGCAGAATACTAATGAATACCGTTTTCTAATGAGTAGCTGTAACATTCTCAGTGTGATTACTGAAAGCATCCAGGCAAGGTTCTGTAACCGGAAAGACCCCGATCTGAGGGACTTCCTCCTTCAGATCAGTATTCATGCACGACCCCGAAAGACTCCCGTCTACCGGGTCGGCACTCACAAGTAATGCTCTCCACCTGGGTACATATGCTGGTAATAACGACTCACACGACGAGGAGTTGCTGATTCACACCGAATCCCTGTTTCTTTATTGTGCCGTGATCTTCCGGCTTCATAGCCTTTTTTCAGATCCAGAGTCTACCGACTAACCACCAGTGGGTCATATCCAACTGTCAGAAGCAGAGATGTCGTATGGGCACGTTAGATCAAGGTGCACGGGAGACGTAGCGAACGTGCACATAGAGAGAGTCTTGTTCTGACTGGCGTAGGCGTCGGTCGTGCTAGTGGTGGGCTCCTCGATCGGTCGAGGCCCAGGCAGTAGGCTGCCTAGAGAATAAACTAGAGAGTGGACCAGAACGACTTATTCATTTTTCGAGTATCCATCGCATCCTCGATGTCGCCACCAGAAATCCAGCTCCGCTTCACGACCACGGAAATCAACTACCACCACTACCAGAACATTCAACCGTCAGCAACAAGGCTCCGGACGAAGAGAATGAAGAAGAGGGAATAGAAAGAGAAACCTCTCTATAAGTCGACGGCGAACGGACCAACGCCCACAACGATGACTGATCAATAGAGCTCGGAAGTTTAGGCACTGAAAAATCTCAGAAAAGGCAGGCGGAGAGGCGCTGGAAACCCTCGAGAAAGGCACCGAAACAAGGCAAAATAGGCGTTACAAGCAGGGTAAGAAACGCATCAAAGCATCCATCAGTGTCGTATTGTGAGAAACTCATTCGGTAACATGGATTCCCATCGGTTAGTAATCGACGCCGATCTGATACCAGCATTTTACAACGACTAAATTTTTTGGCGCCCTCAGGCGGAGCATCGGAACTTGTCGAAAGCAAGACGTGCTCCTGGAAACTAGGTTCGCCGAACTCATCTCATCGCCGTTCTCAATTAAAAAAAAACCAGTTTCCCCCAAAATGCTCGGGATTCGGCCTCTCGGAAGCTCAAAAAGGCACTCTGGGCACGAAAAAAATTAAACAGGCATTTTGCATCGGAAAAAGCCGAAAAAGGCCGATATAGGCATTTAAGGCATAATGCCTGAACTTCCGAGCTCTACATCAAGCACTCGGAACGTTGCCAAAGAGCTCGGAACAGCTCCCAGAAGTAACAACCCCTGCCGAAGACGCGCGTAACAGAGGAAAAAGAAACCGGCAAGGACTACAGTTCCAGAAGAGGGAAGCAAGCACAGTTCACGAGACAGAAGTGAACTCAAGAAACCAGAACGATACGAGGCAAGCCTAGCATTTCCCACAACTAGTAGTACCACGAATATGGTTAACATAGATAAGTCTGACAAACAGGTAGACGTACCGTTCAGCTTAGAGGATCGATCCAAGTATAAATCAGAATGGCTTGCCGCTATGGCACTAGAACTCGAATCGTTCAGATCAAACCAGGTTTACACCCTGGCAGAGGCCCGGCATGACTACGAAAGTCTCTTCAGCCCTACTGCAAGGTTCGAAACCACAAGGACGGTTTTGGCCATCCCAGCCTCGGAAAAGCTTTTCCTTCATCAAGCAGATGTCTGTACTGCCTTTCTCTCAGCCCCTCTTGATCGAAAGCAGTACATGAAACAGCCGGCTGGATTTGAGGACGGAAGCACTAGAGTTTGTGAGCTAAAGAAAGCAGTGTATGGCACTGTTCAGGCTCCAAAGTGCTTTAATGATAAACTAAGCAGTACTCTCTTGAAATTGGAAACCATCAAGCTAAAGAGAAGTCGTCAAGACCTATGTCTATATTATTCCAATCCCCCGAAGCGTGTTTTCGTTCTCATCTATGTAGGTGACTGTTTGCTGGCAGCCAGCAGTGAGCAAATGAT
>NW_003803990.1:5338-9160 GCF_000255335.2 Galendromus occidentalis
CCAGCAGTGAGCAAATGATCAAGGATATAATCAAAGAACTCCAGAACACATTTGAGCTCACCACGAAACCGCTTGAACTGTTTTTGGGATTGAGAATTCAAACCTCCCCTGACAGAGGTTGGATTCAGATTAACCAGGCCCGAAACATCAATGAGCTCTTGGAGCGATTCCAAACAGTGTATTGTAAGGCATCCCCAATTCATATCGATGCTCTAGATCCGCATTCGACGGAGAAGTGGATTTTACCCTAAAGTACCGTGAACTGGTAGGAGCTCTAATGTTTGCTGCCACAGCAAGCAGAGGCGATATCAGTTATTCTGTCGGCCTGCTCTCACGGTATGTAGAGAAACAAACTCGCAATCTGTGGAATGTGGGACCAAGAGTTCTAAGATATTTATCTGGAACTAAAAATTACGGTCCAATGTACACAGGCGACACTTCTCCAGGGCTTGATGCTTACTGCGATGCAGACTGGGCTGGTTGTAAATCAACGAGACGAAGCACCAGTGGTGCCTTCATCATTTTCGGTGGAGCCGCAGTAATCTGGTCCTCGTGCAAACAAAGCTGTGTAACCTTCAGCAGCATGGAGAGTGAAATAGCAGCATGCAGTGAAATGGCCAAATCCTGCTTGTGGCTGACAATACTTCTAGGACAGTGGTTCCCAACCGGGGTTCCATGGAACCCTTGGGCTCCATAGACGATTCCGCAGGGTGCCACGGCCGGATGTTCGAGGAACCCTGGGGCTCCATCATACGTTTCGGATTCCATTCGTCTTTCGATCAGCTGGCGCTGCTTGTTTATATTGCACTCGTCACCATCTCCAGGGTTCGCACGAATCTTTCGGATTCCGCGTATACCGAGCTGAATATTCGAATTCGGAATTCGTATAAGATTGTGTGATATGAAATCCTGATGTCCGATTCGCTCATTCGGTTTTCCGTGAGATGTTCGATCGATAACCACGCTGCTCTGGACTCGACTTCCCTGACGGCTGTGAGCCTTATCAGAAGGATAAAACGCAGCGATCTTGATGTTGTGGTGGTGGTGGTGGTGGTGGTGGTAGTGGTGGTAACAAGAAGCTCCCCTGAAAGAATCGCGTCTTGTTCCAAGCAAATAGTTTGGAGATCAAAGCATTCATCGGAGATCTCGATCGGCGAAGCTCCGTGAGAGGCAGATTCGAAAAAGAGCTACGGTCCGACTGCATCGCGAAGTGGAGCGCTGGCTGAAGACAGGCTCGTGTTCAGGAGTAGCTGTTGAACACTGCACGGTCAGCTTGAGCTCTGGGAGTTCATCTGAGTCTGAGGAACTTCATGATAGCGAGGTCGAGTCTCCACCAGACTCTCAGAGTAGCGAGCCAAGACCGCCAGCGAAATGAGCCCGCAGAACCAAGAACTTCTTCTCCATTCCGAAGAGCCGGAGGTACCACCCTGCTTATGTGACGCATATCTAGGTAGAATTCTATGCTGCAATAAAGAGAAGCCGATGGCTGTCGTGGGGTGGTCATAGATAGGGTCGCTGAGGTGCGGAGGAAGCCTGACGTGCATCATCCACGTCTGGGAGCTTCACGGGTCCCAGCGGACACACACGCAGTTTAGAACCAACCGTCCATCGAGACGGCCAGACGACCACGACGGCTTCGGCGAGTTAACCGAAATTCAGTTTCGTACTTTCCCGAGGCCAAACTGTGGCATCATAGCTTACACACAATGGGTTTTAAAGAAAGTGGGCGACGACGAGAAGCCCGGTGCTATTTGCGTCCTGTGCAAGAAGATCCTCAAGGATAGCTCGATGGTTCCGAATAAGCTGCACCGTCATTTGAAACTCATGCATCCTGAACTCACGAACCGTCCCCAGTCTTACTTCGAGCTCATTGCCCAGGATCTAGCGCGATCCCAACCGAAACTGCCGTTCCAGAGAGCAGACAAAGCCGAAGAAATATCCCCTCGCCTCTCTTACCACATTGGCCGAGCGGGTGAGGCCCACAACATAGGAGAGCGACTCAGCTAACCGTGTTTGATGGAAGCAGCGAAGTGCGTATTTGGCGGAAAACAAGTCGAAGCGATATAGAAGATACCTGCACTATGAGATAGATTGCTCACACACATCTCTTCCGAGAGCACAACAACACGAGAGGCAGACTATTATTGGAGTTTGCGGATCGGCAAGGAATGGTTATTTTGAACTCGTCCGACCTATGCGAAGGCCGAAACACGAGGAAAGAGGCCACCATCGACTACATCTTATGTAATGACACGGTATATAGAACGTGTCAAAACATGATAGTGGACGAAAGGAGGGAGGTCACACAATTGAGTGACCACAACCTTATTAGTATGACATGTCACATATTGGTGAATGAAACCAAACAAGTGGCGAAGAAGTTTAAAATTATAAACAAATTGAAAGCAGCTAATATCGCAATGGAGAAAATTGAGAGGGCAGAGAAGCTTCAGCATAGAGTAGACTACCTGACCTTCAAAGGGGCAATCCGAGAAGGCATTCGGAGAGCCACCAAATGACAAGAAAAAGTAGCGATAATATTTTTAACTCACCTGGGCTAAAGAAAGCTCTTAAGGAGAAGAAAGAGGCGAATAAGAAATGGAGGTGAGCGATGAGAACCCGAAACTGGCATGAGATACTACGAACGGAGGCTGAATTCCGACATAAACAGGAGCAGCTAACCGAGGCTATCTCAATCGAAGAGAGGAAGAGTTACGAGAATCTCAGTAGAAAAATACTTGAGGGCCCTCGTCACGAGCGATCGGAAAGGTTTTGGAGGTATGTGTCTAATCATACAAAACAAAATCGACGCCCTATCATAATTAGAGACGGGAACGGCGCTAAGATCCCCCGAGACGGAGTCAGCGAGCACCTAACAAGAATAGGATGTACCATGCTGATGGCCGAGAGATACCCCCAAGATACCCACGAACCGCTAACGCTGGAAAGCTCGGGAATTCAAACGAGCAAGCTGGAGATGGAGGCGATATTATCCCACATACCCAACAAGACAGCCACAGGACTAGATGAAATCCCTGCGGGCATCTTGAAACATATGAAGACCGAAGGACTAGACTATATTACAGATCTAATCAATGACATCTTCGAAGGGAGAGAGCCCATTCCAGAAGACTGGAAACGTGGGCGAGTCTCACTGCTCGAGAAACCGAACTCCAAAACGGGAGACCTGGAAACGTACAGACCAATAACTGTATCCACGGTACTCTACAGGATATTCACGAAGATATTAACTACGAGAATAACTGAATGGATGGAGAAGGAGAAGATACTCGGAGAAATGCAGTGCGGTTTCAGACGGGACAGACGTGGAGAGGATAATATATTCATCCTGACGTCGGCGATCGAGTTCGCTCGAAAACAAAGGAAAGGAATGCTGGCATGCTTCCTGGACTGTTCGAAAGCGTACGATCGAATATCCCGCACGAAGCTATGGGAAAAACTGGAAGACCTGGGCATGAACACCAGTTGGATCAAGGTGATAAAGGCGATCTACTCCAATAATAGTGTGAGAATCGTCGCCGGCGAAGATACCTCGATGAGCCTACGGACGAACGTGGGTCTCAGACAAGGATGCCCGATGTCACCGATACTCTTTGCGCTATACATAGCGGACCTGGAGACGGAGCTGATGCAATCAGGTTGCGGATTTGAGCTGTCAGTTATGAATGATACAGGAATCGCGAACCCAAAGATACCAGGACTTCTCTACGCAGATGACCTGGTTTTGATTGCACACACCTACAAGGAAATGGAGAAACTCCTCCGCATTACCACGAAGGTGGGTACGGAGAGAGATCTCAT
>NW_003803990.1:10107-11894 GCF_000255335.2 Galendromus occidentalis
ATACTCCATTGGTACCACAATGAAGCTCGATGGTGGCGTCTTGGTCGGGTTTCCCTCTTGCCCCGAATCCCTCTCGCCCTGTGGCAATCGACGAGGTTCGGCGAGAACGTGCAACATCCTCACGCAGTCTCTCTACCGCATTGCACGCGGTCCCGACCCGGAAGACCTTCACCTTCGAGTCTCACTCGAAAGTCAGTCTTTTCCTTTTCTTCCGTCCGTGAGAACCGGAATAGAAACCGTAAATAACATTGGTGTCAGAAGGTTACAACCCCGCCGATCAACCAACCCAGCTTCTTCTATCTTCGTATTAGACATCCGCTCATCAGCGCTGAGTCTCCGAGTTCATCCGAGTTTCACTTGGATCGAACAAGAAATACCAGCCCACGTGTGCATATTCATCAGCAATCAACCCCTCGCAAGTAGGTCTCACCGAAGGCGACCCGGTTCCCGGAAGTCTGAGAGTTCCCGATCGCCACGCGGAGATTGCACGTTGCACTTGTACGCTTCGCAAATCATCCTCATCGCACGAGTGCTTCCTCACCACTCTGTGAGTACTCGCCATCGATACATTCCGTCTCACGGAATCCAGGGAAATCCGTCTCACGGGATCCCTCACCAGGTTCGTTATAGTCGACCCATTGCGGAGTGCTCCCAGGCCAACCTCAAGCGTTCAAATCGCCTCGGTTGGGGTTGCCCCCCCCTCTCGACTACCCAACACGAAAATCGCGGATTTTTCCCGTCCGTTCAAGATATTTCTCGTCCCGCGTCTCACGCGACTCCTCTTAAGATCCCAATAACCTCGCTCTCGTCGTACGATGAGCTCAGGAAAAAAAAACAGATCTCAGTGGAGGAGGGAAATGTCGGATTTCTTCATTGCAGTGCAGCGTCTCAAGCTGAGACGCTCCACTCTCACAAAAACTCTGAATAAGGCTAAGCAGATCATCAGCGACAAGACGGACTCTGGGGACTACTACAATAGAGCGTTCCGTCTACACGGCGCTATCAAGGCTGCAGCTAAAGTAACAGCAGAAGTCTTCGAGGAACTCGTTTCCTGCGCCAAACGAGACAACGCAGTCTCGAAATTGGAATCTCAGTTCTCTCGACAGATAGCGTACGAGGGAAACACCGACGACATACTGGAAGAGCTTCAGGCCAGGATCGATGCAGTCGCAGCGAAACTAGGCATGCTTAACGGACGTCCGTCAGCTTCGATCCTATCATCGTCGCTCCGCGAAGATGCTGCTCCCAATGAAAGAATTCAGGAAGTCCCGGAGGACCCCGAAACTCAACAGCGAGTTTCTTCAGAAGACGAGGGTGATTCCGACGCGACAACTGAAGCCGCAGGTAGTCTCAACACATCGCAAGCTCCGGCATCTCCACCTTCCCGGTCCGGATCTCCAAACCCTCACAGGTCCGAAAAGGATCTCGCCTCCAAAGTACCAAAATTCAACGGCGAGGTCACAAGGTTTGTGGAATGGTGGGAGCTTTTCCATTATTATATCGACTCAAGACAGATTGACAAGACCGAGAAATGCCGCATCTTGAAGCGTTCTTTGGTGGGCCAGGCGGCCAAGGGAGTTTGCTTCATAAAAATCAGCGCCTATCTCTACGAATTGATGAAGTCTGAACTGAAGTCACTGAAGTCCCGTTTCGGCGACCCAGAGTACGCTCAGCAGGCGCACATGCACCGAGTCATCACCACCGGTAGAGCAAGAAACTGACTATGATAATGACCATAATCACTCGTGTGATTATGATTGTAATCATACGAATGCGTGTGATTGCGG
>NW_003803991.1:0-5365 GCF_000255335.2 Galendromus occidentalis
CTTTGAGTGCGACTACTTCGCATACGAGCGCCAACGACTCCGTGTGACTGTCGAAAGGCAGCTCACTCCAGAGGAGCTAAGCGCGACTATGCTGGAGGCGGAAAAAGATTGGGACGCGGTCGAATCCTTCGCAGGGAGCACCATGGCGGAGAAGGAGGCTGCAGAGCGAGCGAGGAAGACGGTCAACGGAGGGGAAGGAGGGGAACGAGAACCCCGCGCACTAAGATCGAGCTGAGACAGAGGAAGTGGAGGCCCTTCGAAGACATGTCCTAATCGACGGCCGAAGGGCTCTCTCCGTCCAGGCGAATCGGGACGCCACATCTACGCCTTACTGTGTACATAATGTAGATAGACGAACGATCGCCTTAAAAAATAAACTAGGTGATCGCAGGTGCGCTCACCCCCACAAAAAAAAAAAAGGTAGGGAAGTTCCATGTTAGATTCATGGCCGACACGGGAGCGGCGGTTTCGATTATCAACAAAGAAGTGTTCCGAAAGGAAGCACCTAGGCTAGAAAGGTCTGAAATCGTGCTGAAGGGGTTTGGAGGAGAACTAATTCGGGTCTTGGGAGTGTACGGAGACATTGTGATGATGAAAGGCCGATCTACCCGGGGGAAATTTTACATTGTGGAGACGGGAAGGTCGATTCTAGGCAGGGATGTACTGGGAGGGTTGAAAATGACGATAGATTGTGCGTCGGGCCAGTGTAGAGTTAACGAGGTCAGCAATACGGGAGTTGCGGAATCGTTCGGAGATTTGTTTGAGGACCATCTGGGTAAAGTGAAGGGATTCGAGCACCGGGTCAAACAAAAGAAAGGGGTTAAACCAGTCCAGCAGAAAGTAAGACGGTTACCGTTGTCAACCAGGGACGAGGTTTTCGAAGAAATAAAAAAAACTGGAAGGAAACGATGTCATTGAGCAAATCGAAGCGTCCGAAAGGGGATCAGCCATGCTGGTGGTGACGAAGAGGGATGGCCGGGTGCGGCTGTGTGTGGATTTGCGAGCGGTGAACGAGGCAATAGTCGCCGACGTGTTTCCGCTGCCACACTTCGAGGATCTGTTTACGAGACTAAGTGGAGCGACGGTGTTTTCAAAGTTGGATACGCTGTCGGCCTATCACCAGGTCCAGCTGGCGGAGAATTCTCGAGACCTCACAGCGTTCATCACGCCATGGGGACTGTACCGATCCAAACGGGTGCCTTTCGGATTGGCTTCGGCTCCGGCGGCCTTCCAACGAATGATGGAAAAGATTCTAGAGGGGATCGAAGGGATAGTCATCTATCTCGATGATATCCTGGTATTCGGAAAGACGAGACAGGAGCACGACGATCGGCTCGGACGGGCGTTAACGCGATTCCGGGAAGTGGGAATGGTTCTGAATAAGAAATGTGTAATTGCTACGAACAAAGTAGAGTTCGTAGGATACGCTATAGGCCCGGAGGGCGTTAAACCTGATTTCGAAAATCTGTAGGCGATAGAACAACTCCCAGAGCCAACCAACCCGACGCAGATAAAATCGGTATTGGGAACGGCTAGCTTTTGCATGCGATGCGTGCCGAACTTTTCTACGATTTCGGAGCCAATGCGACGGCTGCTGAAAACAGAAACAAAGTTCGAATGGGGTCCCGAACAGAAAGAGTCTTTCGAGAAACTTAAGCGGGCAATTGTGGAGGCAAAACCACTGGCAATTTTCGATTGCAAAAGGGAAATCGTAGTCGCATGTGACGCATCAAAAGTCGGGGGGCCACGCTGTTGCAGTGTTACGAGGACGGGGAGCGACCCGTGTCGTTCGCATCATGCGCGTTATCGGAAGCACAACCGAAGTTTTTTTTTTCATTCAAAAAATGGAAAGAAACATCACAGTGGATTCGCAGAAAAACTCCTCAGGCGCACGCAATGGACCTATCTAGAGTCCGTGGTACGTTCACGCCGAGAATGATCCCTTACAGTATCAAGTGTTGGGGGCGGGAGTCGGTCGTCAGACCAGAGAGACCAGACAAAAGAAAAAACAACTAATATCTAAGTGAAGCACGGGAGCAGGAGTCCGCAACTAGACAGCCGCACTTGCACCAGCCAGATGTAACTTGACCAGCTTGATCATTCTTTTCCGCCTTTTTGGATTCGGAGTCTCGAAGCACTCATCCTTGATCTCCGGGGGGAACTCATTATATACCCGAACAAAGTTGTAGACTGCCGACTCTTGACAAGTTGTTTCCTGAATCTTGGAACACCGAGACCCCCCATTGACCTGAATCTCGTGGCATTACCATGCGTCGGTCGATCGAACTTATTACATTTGTAATAGAAGAGCTTACACAGACTCAGCACATAACTATTATCCAAGTTGAAGATTTTCAATTTCCCAAACAGGTTCTTTGTAGGTGCTATGTACGGACCTGCACACACGTAGCGTATAGCCCTCTTCTGCAGTAATTATGGGGTCGAGAGTGGTATGGTAGGTACCACCATGGATTCCTAGCATGTAATTTGTCCGTGACTCGACCAACGCATGATATATTTGTTCACGGAGTGCTGTGGAACAGATCCTCTCCAGTCTCGCTAAGATCGCTATTCCCTGTCTGATCCGGGAGCACACGTAAGACACATGCTAATTGAACTTGAGGTTCGATTGTACCCAGAGTCCGAGATATTTATAACTTTTTACTCGCTCCAGAGTCGGGCATTGACAGTCAGATTTACGGCAGTCAACTCCATGTATGTGGATAACTTGGGGCACCGAAGGGTCTGAGATAAAGGAAAAGTGGATGAATTTCGTTTTGCCAATGTTAAGCACCAAGCCATTTTGCTTCAACCAGTTCCCCAGACAAGTCATACACTTGGAGGCGCTTTCGCAGACAGTGCTCAGTTCCTTCCCGTATCATCAGCGAAAGTGATGGTGAAGTTCGGATCTGTGATTTTGAATACATCATTAATATACAGGATGAAGAGCAACGGTACCAATACGCTGGTACCCCACAGCTAGCTTCGTGAGAGTCACTACATTCACCGCCTGACCTGTAGATTTGCATGCGCTCGGACATGTATGAGCTGAGGAGTCGGAGAGCCGAGTCAGAGAAACCGTACCGTTCCAATTTGGCGATGAGTCGGTCTTTGTCAAGCGTATCGAAAGCCTCTGTTAGGTCGCAAAACACCGCGATGCAGTGCTCACCGCTATCGACTGCGGTCGTTGCATAGCTCATCAGCTCATGAGCTGCATCTTCACACGATCGACCCTTCCTATATCCGAATTGACTATCGTGGAGAAGCTTAAACTTTTCCAAATGTTCATGGATTTGTTACGACATGACCTTCACCTCAATTTTGCTGATTACTGATAGAAAAGAGATAGGTCTATAGTTATGTATGATGTTGCTGTTTCCTGACTTGTGAATGGGATGCAGAAGAGCCGTCTTGAGAACCCTCGGGTAGGTCGATGAAACGAAGATCTTGCGGATCACGGAGACGATCGGTGATGCCAGTGCCTCACTATTATTCTTGAACATAGCAGAAGGGATGTCATCCGGACCTGCGGTCTTGTGTGCCTTGAGACTCTTCAGAATTCCCCTGATCGCATCTTCGTCCGGTGGGGAGGAGGAGGAGAACCTCTCTCCATGGTAAGCGGGAAGAGATACAGCCGGATTGATAGTGCCGATATTCTTTTCAACGGTGTTCCTACCGACGGATGCGAAGTGCCGATTTATGTCGTCAAGTGACCAGCCAAGCGACTGGACTTAGGGAGTCGCCCCCTTACGGCCTCTAAAATAAGAATTAAGCACTCTCCATGACTTCCGGGATGAACCCTCCGCCTCCTGGAATTTCCAGATGTAGTACTCCATCTTGGCTCTCCGCAACAGTTTATCCAGAGTCACCTTGTAGCTCTCGAACTCAATTTTCAGCGCCAGTGTCTTCCTTCTTTTGAGTTTCCGGTAGAGATTGTGCCGTCTTCTGATCATCTTAACTATTCCCGGTGTCACCCATTCCTTGATTTATCTGAGTCTCGAAGGAATGCTCCAGTCCTCAGAACATGAGATGAGCAACTGTCGACACCCCTCCCGGAGAATCTCACAAGCCATGTCAGCTGTGTCAGCTGATTCCACTTCGTCCCAGTGCTTCCGCTCCAGGAGTGAGCTCAGAGTTTCGTAATCTATTTTCTTCCGGGTCGAGCCCTCCTGTCTCGGGTTAGCGGTCGCAATAGAGAATCCGAAGTCTAGTGAAGAGTGGTCGCTGATTCGTTCTGAGTCCCTCACCGTCAGATATGGGTCGTACCCCGGGAAGCCCTGTAGAATACGTGGTCAATGAGACTCGAGCCCGAGGCTGTAACTCTTGTTTCCCGGCAGTCATTCAAAGAAATGAAACCTCTATCAGTACAGGTCTCGAGATATTTTTCCGTGAAGCCGTCTTCCATGATCAGACATAGATTGAGATCCCCCACGAAGAAGGAGTCCGCTGTCCTGTCCAGCCCTCCGAGGAGTGTTCAAATGCTTTCCGAGGTGAAAATGGCGACATCAGAGATGTTTGAGCTGGGTGATCGGTAGACCGCCGTCAACTGGATTCTCTTGTTACCTACGTTGAGTTCAACAGAGAGATGGTCACTATCTGTGATAACGGGCATTTCACGCTCGAAGGATGGGAAACAGTCTCTCACGTAAACAGCTACTCCCCCTGATCTATAGTCGGGATTTGACCCAAAGAATGACCTGAAACCATTAAGACTAAAAATAGACATTCCTGTTCTGGTGCCAGCCAAGTCTCAGTGAAGACTATCACATCTACGTCATTGCTGGCTAGAATGGCCATGAATTTATCAAAATTCTGCTTCATCTATATCTATATATATAAAAACGTATGTCTGTTTGTCTGTCTGTCTGTCTGTCTGTCTGTCTGTATGTCCGGGGTACCCTATAGACTCGAAAACGGCTGAACCGATCTTCGTGAAAATTTAGGAGTGTGTCCTGGGGGATCCAGCGGTGGTTATAGGGGGGTCAGTTCTCCGATGCGATGAGTCCTTCTACCTCAAAAAAATTATTTGAGTGCTCCACTCACGAAAATACGAAAACTCGGAAAAAAATTGAAAGATCCGAAATTCGCAAAATTCACTAACGCCTGAACCGATCGCCGCAAAAACTCAGGGGTGGGTTCCCGGGAGCTTCAGGAAGGTCATCTGAGGGTCGTCGTTCTCATGTTATGGGTCCTCCCCCCATAAAAAAATGATTTGAGTGGTCCTCTCACCGAGAATCAAAGATTTCATCAAGGGAAAGACGGGAATTCGCAGGACTTTCAACGGCTGGAGCACTATGAGGGGGCGGATTCTCGGGAGCTCCTAAGAAGGCTATCGGGGGTTGCCGTCATCATTGGCCTCTGTCTT
>NW_003803991.1:5731-9439 GCF_000255335.2 Galendromus occidentalis
GGGGGAAACGGGAAAGCGGGGAAACGGGAAAGCGGGGAAACGGGAAAGCGGGGAAACGGGAAAATGGGGAAACGGGAAAGCGGGGAAACGGGACATTGGGGAAACGGGAAATTGGGGGAACGGGAAATTAGGGAAACGGAAAAGTAGGGGAACGGGAAAGCAGGGAAACGGGGAAGTGGGGAAACGGGAAAAAGGGGAAACGGGAAAGTGGGGAAACGGGGAAGCCGGGAAACTTGGAGCCAGCGCAGTTGGAGCCAGCGCACTCGGAGCCAGCGCACTCGGAGCTAGCGCATGTGTAGTGAGTCTAGCGATACCGAGTCGCCGCGAAGCGGCGACCGGGAGCGCTAGTGCTTCTTATATTTATCATTTTGAAATCTGATGTCTCTGGTCCGCGACTCAACACAGCCCCCCCAGGCCGCATGAAGTGTTGTATTCGTCCGAGAACAGCTCTTCCGCAGCGCGAGTCGTTAAATTACATCTCTCTGAGTTGGAGAATGCAAGTGAAAAACATCATAACTATAGTGAGCCACAGCCATCGTGCAGCAATTACAAATCACATTGGGCTCGTCTGCTGCTCGAGTGAATTGACTCTCAAGGGGAGACAATGTCGCCTCATCAATAGAAAAAAGTTCGTAAAGTTCGCCACGATATTCTGGCAGTTGATGCCATTCAGTGTTTTGGGCTTGCCGACTCAGTACGCCGAGATGATCTCGTTCTCAGCGAACTCACAGCCGATCTTCTTCGCCAGTCTTAGGACAATCTCCTTCGGGTCCATCATCGGCTCAAGGGGAAAGTTGATCACCTCCACAGAGCTCTGTCTGACCTGGGTCTCGAGCACGAGCAGTCTCTCATTGTTCCGCGAGAGTTCTTTCTTGACTGCGGCCACCTCGTGTTTCAACGGAGCGATGCTATCACAGATGGTTGCTTCCACACTTTTCAATCTTGCTTCAATTTTCGAGAAAAACTTCTCCAACTGCTCAGTTTGAGCATCACTGAACGCAGCACACATTCTTCACTCCGAAAAACTCCAAAAATACAGGAAAACCAACTCCGCTCCAGCCAGGAATCGAACACTTGCCTCGAATGGATGAATGCATTCTGAATGTACTCGACCGGAGAGAGAGAGGCGTTAGCATGCGTGTTCGCGGTAGAGAAGTGGCACGTGTTCTCGTTGGAAGGAAGTTCCGATTTGCGGACGGACCACCAGTCGCTAACTACGCTTCTCGGAACGACGCGACGGGAGTAGGCAGAGCGCCGATGAGAATCGCCAGAAGGGTGGAACGGCTGAGCGGTTACAATTTTGTTATGGAATACCGCCCTGGAATCAGCAACAATGTCCCCGATATGCTTTCGAGATCGCCGTCGGGGGATCCAATCACAACTGACAACGAGGATGAACAGGTAATCGCTAACCTTCGGGCGGCAACTAAACCGTTGTCGTGGGAGGAAATTTCGGCACGATCAGAAACTGACAAAGAATAAATGAAAGTTAGGGAATCGCTTGGAGCAACTAAACCTAGAATAGCGGAACGGCAGTGGTCCTCGGTGATTCACGAATTGTCAGAAAGAGACGGAGTCATGTTGCGAGCGGAGAAAATCATACTACCGGTGTCCTTGCGTTGGAAAGCTATTGAGCTGGCTCATGAGGCACACCAGGGGATGGTGCGCACAAAGCAGCGGCTGCGCCAGATTTACTGGTGGCCGGGAATTGATCGAAATGTCGAAGAAGCCGTCAGGGAATGCGCAACATGCATAAACAGCGACCGCGTGGCGAAGCCGGGGCTCGCTCCAGTCGAACCAACCCCCTGGCCAGCTGGGCCTTGGGAGCGACTCGCGGTGGACGTCCGGGGACCTGACGGGTCCATGGGACTGCCGAGTCGATTCGCGGTGGTGATAATTGACTACTACTCGAAGTGGGCCGAGGTGGAATTCATGCAGGAAGTGTCGAGCGGAAGAGTCGTCGATATGTTCAGGAAGATCTTCCTGCGCGAGGGGTTGCCAAGATGCATCGTGAGTGATAACAGAAGCCAATTCATCAGCAGAGGATTCGCAGCCATGATAGCAGAGTTCCAGCTGACGCGTACGAAGTGCCCGGTCTTCCACGCGGCGTCCAACGGTTTGGTTGAACGTTTTAACCGAACGTTGGGAGGTTTCATAGCAACAGCCATGCGCGAGGGAGGAAAAATTCGAGACAGAGTGCTGGCCATGGTGGCAACCTATAACGCGACACCACAAGCCACCACAGGAAAGTCGCCGGCGGAGCTGCTCCATGGAAGAAGAATGCGAACGAAACTGGATGTCGTAGGAGGCCCGCAGACAAGTACACAAGACGATAGAGTCCGACGAAGAGTAGAAGAAAAGCAACGGGCGCAGAAAGACTACGCGGGTGGAAGAAGAGCTCCCGATGGAACAATCTTCGAGCCAGGCGACTGGGTAAGAGCGAAAAGGGTGCAATGGCATAAAGGCGAATCACGATATTTTCCCCCCGTCAGGATCGAGAAGCGGCTGGGCCGATCAGCGTACCACACCTCCGACAACCGAATGTGGCATCGTGACAGTCTGGTCCGGTGCGAGGCCGATGGCGTTGAGCGAAAGCAGGAGCCGCTAGTGGACGGCGAATCGGAACGACAGCCGGAGCAGGCTGTGTTCACGAGCGACGTAACATTCTCGGAAGAGGAGGAGAGGGAAAGTGGGAGCGAATTCGAGCTAACGTTATGCAGGGAAGAAGACTCGGAACAAACGGTACAAGGAGAATCATCGAATTCGAGCGACGTGGAAGCATATCTGACGACAGAGGAAGAAGAGTCGGCCACCGAAACACCGAGGCGGCCACACAGAAACCGTAGGAAGCCGGAGCGTTAAGGAGATTTTGTAACTAGATAATAGAAGTGATTATCTATTATCTATATATATAAAAACGTATGTCTGTTTGTCTGTTTGTCTGTCTGTCTGTCTGGTGTCACCTATAGACTCGAAAACGGCTGAACCGATCGTCGTGAAAATTTAGGAGCGTGTTCTGGGCGATCCAGCGGTGGTTATAGGGGGGTCAGTTCTCCGATGCGATGAGTCCTTCTACCTTCAAAAAATTTTTTGAGTGCCCCACCCACGAAAATTCGAAAACTCGGAAAAAAATTGAAAAATCCGAAATTCGCAAAATTCACAAACGCCTGAACCGATCGCCGTGAAAATTCAGGGGTGGGTTCTCGGGAGTTGTAGAAAAGCGATGAGGGGGTCGTCGTGCCCGTATGATGAGGATGAGCTCTCTTTCCCTTGGAAATTGAGTACCGGGTCCCTCACCGGAAATCGTTCGGCGGGAGTTTCCAGAGTTCTCCAGAATTTTCGTGATTCCTTCACATCTATATATATAAAAACGTATGTCTGTCTGTCTGTCTGGTGTCACCTATAGACTCGAAAACGGCTGAACCGATCGTCGTGAAAATTTAGGAGGGTGTTCTGGGCGATCCCCCGGTGGTTATAGGGGGGTCAGTTCTTCGATGCAATGAGTTCTTCTACCATAAAAAAATTATTTGAGTGGTCCTCTTGCCGAGAATCAAAGATTTTATCAAGGGAAAGACGGGAATTCTCAGGATTTCTTATCGGCTGGACCGATCGCCATGAGAAGGTGGATTCTCGGGAGCTCCCAAGAAGACTATCGGGGGTTGCCGTCATCAATGGCCTCTGTCTTTTTACTAATGAATCTCGCTGAAA
>NW_003803992.1:0-5081 GCF_000255335.2 Galendromus occidentalis
CCTTTACATACGACTGCAGTTTACACCTCAGCGTGAGCGCCACTTTAGGCATTTGTTTTGGCTTCTAGCTAAGACATTCGATTCTTGAAGTCGGCTGAGATTTTCCTTCTTCCGCGCTCTGAATTGCGCCGCTCTAATTGTCGGAATCCTTCCGTCACTTAAGTCCGGAGGCAATCGCTGGCGTCTCGCTGGCAGAGAGACGTGAGCGGCAAATCACTAAGTGAGATAAGCGTCAGAAATGGGCTCCGACCACTCTTGCTCTTGAAGCTCTCATGCGCCGCGGGAATCAACAGAAATTCGGGAAATCGCACAGAAATATGACACGGAGCCCGAATTATGCGTTTTCGACAAAAAAGACCCGAAATATGCATTTTTATGCATTATATGCATCCTGCATGAAGTCACGGTCTCTAGTGATAACCTCCCCTACTCTGGGGAATGGCTTGAAGGGAGGAATGCTCGACTTATTTCACCTCCTTGATTCATTGGGCGAATACTCGATTGGACTGAGCGTCGCGCGTGCCGTCGGCTACGACACCCAACTCTCGACTGACGTCATTCGGCCCTACGGTCACGATCACGCAACGTGCACCTGATTACAGACGTCCCTGATACATTCTGGTTCTGACATTCGACCACTGCTACCTTCTGTTGATCTTCCGATAAACCTGGATTGCCTAATCCTAACCCCGATAAGTGGCCTGAACGAATGCCTCATTCCTATGAAAACGCCTGCTATTACGTGCCTAGTTGGGGACACTATCTAGCCGAGCTAAACACTCCTTTCATTTCCTGTTTTTGGAGGATCATCCGACAAAATATATAAGCATACTTATGTTGGCCTGATGGGTCGATATCGATTCTTCACGGGGAATTCAGACCCCTCTGGGCCTTGTCGGTATTCCTCCTTCTCTCTCGTCCCCATGCTCCGTTCCGAGAACCGGTCTTAGATCTTCTATCTCGAAGTCCGACCTACACGCCGGGCAGCTTCCCCGCCGACTTGCCTGATACCGACGGTAAACGCATTCCCAGCACATCAAGTGACCACAGGGAGTGACCACTGCATTGTTGGCTTCGTCGAGGCAAATCAGACATCGCCAGCGTCCCGGACTCGGCCCGCGTTCGTCTACCGGTTCCTCCCCTTCGACGGCCTGCCCCTGATTTTCCCAAGCCTGCTCCTCGATCTCAACTCGGCCGCCTCCTCTGCCACATCGCGATTCTCCGGGACTTGCTCCTCGACTCTTCCTGGCGCCAAGGGGGCCATGCCCCCCCCCCGAACTTTTCATCTGACTGACCCATCTGATCAGATTGATTAACTTCATATCAGCCGGCGGGTGAAATCGGGCGGGGACAGAGGTCACAGAGAAGACGGAAGTCCTTGCGGAGAACCAACGCATAATGACGGGAACTTCCGGGCGTTGCTGAGGCTTCGAATAAACGCTGGAGACACCGTATTGCGCGATCATCTTACCACAGCTGGTCGGAACGCCACCTACATTAGTCGAAGAATCCAGGATGAAGTTATACACTGCATAGGCAAAGTTTTTAGGAAGAAGATAGCCGCCGAAGTCTCGAAATACATTCTTTTCTCGGTACTAGCTGACGAAACACGAGATGCTAGCAGAACTGATCAATTCACAATCTGCCTCCGGTACGTGACATCCAGGAATGGTCAGAAAGTCATAGTCGAGAACTTCTTGATGTTTTGTGAAGTATCAGACAGGGCAGGAAGCGGTGTTGCTCAACTCATCCTGCGTGGTCTGACCGAAGAGGGCATCGATGTGACAAAGATGAGGGGTCTAGGTAGGATGGGTGTAGTACGATCAGTGGCGAACTCCGGGGAGTCCAAACTCTCATAAAATCTACGATACCTCAAGCGCTCTGTTTCCGTTGCGCGAGCCACTGTCTTAATCTTGCTGTAGTGCATTCGTCGCAGAATTGTATGATGAGGAATGCCGTCGGCACGCTTGCAAGCGTATGCTCCTTCATCACGAGTTCTTCCCCTCGCATTGAAGCCCTCGAGAATAAAGTCAAACTCCATTTCGACAGCGTGGAAGCCCAGCGTCTCAAACCTTTGTACGCAACGAGTTGGGTCGAAAGCCACAAGGCTTTTATTGCATTAAAGCAAATGTTTGCGCCAATTGTTGGCGCTCTTGAAGAGATTTCCGAGACCAGAAGGGACGCAAGTACGCGAGCTAACGAGCTGTTGTGTTCACTCTGCAAGAGCGACTTTGTAGTAGCTCTCCTCGTCATCGAGAGCTCTTCTCTTCGCTCGTGCTTCCACTCTCAGTTACTCTTCAATGTCCGGAGCTCGACATACGTAGTGCTCTGGAGACCGTAGACGATATGACTGCTGTTCTGCGGCGCCGGAGGGCGAACGCGGAAACAGTGTTCGCAGCGATTTTCGAGCAGGTAACCTCAACTTGCTCCCAACTGGAGATCGATGTCAAACTGCCGAGAGTGCGCCGCATCCAGAATCACAGGGAAAACCATCCTTCGCGGACCATGGAAGAGTACCTATTTCAGAGTCGCTCTTTACATCCAATACTTGGATCAGCTCATCGAGGACATGGCTGCTCTTTTCGAAGACGGTAAAAAGGGAGCTCTCAAAATCCAGCACATCGTGCCGAGATTCATCGAAAAGAGCAACTTCCGTGACTCAGAATATGTCATCGAGTTCTATCCGAGCGATCTGGGTTGCAGCTCAAGCACCATATAAGGTGAATACGAGCGTTGGAAACTCAAATGGCTGAGAATCCCACGAGAAATGCGACCACGGAGCGCAATAGAAGCTCTGAACCATTGCTCCGAAGACGACTATCCGAAAATCTCAGCTTTGCTACGTGTGAGGGACACCTCGCTGGACCACTAAGAGGAGACACGATAAAATGTATCCTTAGCTCCGCGAGCGGGTGATCTGCACTGATTCGGGATGATTTCCCGAGGAAAACTAATCGGAGACGGGTCAGAGGGATCTGGGGATCACAACTGACTTTGTCCTTTGTGAAACTGGACCGAGTCCGATAAATGTGGTTATCGCGACTGCGGTTCGAGCTCTCAGTGGGTCAAGGTTTGCGCACACGTTGCCACACTGCTTGACTAATTGGTTCACACTCTTACTTAGTCGCTCATCAAGATGGCGACTCTGATTATTATCGATGGTGATGATTGATTGCCAATGCGGATGGGTTTTCCATCTCGGTCTTCGGTCTTAGTCCTCGAAGCTTGTCAGTGCAAATCGCCGCGCGGAGTATTCATTTATGTGAAATATGATATGATATTTCTCCAATAAAAGATTTACACTCGTAATGGTATGGTTATAATTATTATAGGTACGGAGAAAGAGAGCCGAGCTCCTACGTCCGGGAACGGTGCCATCCCTGGCTCTGTTGTGAGGGTGTTGTGTTCATTTGTGCGTGTGCTGTTGTTGTATGCATGAGACGCGATGACCGCAACGGAGCCCCCGAGGAGCCCGTTCGTGACACTCCCCCTCCCCCGGATTCCGGAAGGGAATCCCTAGCTAGCTTTCCCGAATCCCGGCCGTGCTGAGGAGGTCGCCGAAATTGGAGTACGGCGTTTTCTTGATATTCGACATTTTTCGCTTCATGTTTCATTCTCGCGCCTTCCACTCTCATCCTCCTCTCTAAAAAACTCTGCTCCGCCGCTGTTCGTCCGCGCTGGAGTTGTCACTTTTCGTCTTGTCTCCAGTCGATTCAGACGGATCTTTTCTTTGTGTCGAGATGAATCCGGCAGTGCCTGTCCCATGGTCCGCTCGGCGGAACGGAAGTCCCGAGAATTCTCCCTTCGGGATCTTCCGTCAAGATTTGGCGGCGACCGAACCCTACTTCGACTGGTACAACTCGGTGGATGTTCATGCCACTTGCCGAGTAGCGTGGGAGGAGTGTACCCCGCTCGAAAAATAGCTCTACCGTCGTGCCTCCGTCGTTCAGCGTACCGCCGAACACCACGGTCGGGTGCCCGAACCTGCCGCCTATCCTGACCTTCCGCGGATGTTGAGGTGAGTTTTCTGTGCATCGTGTTGATAATGAAATTAATGAATATATATTTTTTTCTTAGTTTCTCTCTCGATGATGTGCATATATTTCAAATCTTCTATTTCTTCTCAGGTTCCTCGTGCCGTACCCGTGGCATTTCGAAGAATACATCCGGAAGCTGAAGGAGGCGAGCGAAGACCACGCCGCCGATCCGTGTGCGCCCGGTGCCACCGTCCAGACGCCATGCGTTCAGGAGCGTTTGTTGTACGAGGAAGGGCCCTTCGAGTTGACGGCGCAAGTTATGGTTCTTGTCCGTCGGACGTACGCCGGGAAGCTCGGACTCGTGCGGCCCGGCCAAACACACCCAGACTACGTGGAGGTTCGTCAGAGGCTCTTCGCCCGGTTCGGGTTCGAGGTGGCGGAGACGTCCAAGTCCGAGAGTCCGTCCAGCTTGCTCGAGGACAGCGAGACCGCAAGTGATGGTCACGCCGAGCGTGTCAGGCGATACGTAGCCGAGAAGACCCCCTGGAAGCTCGAGGTGCAGGACCGGCGGGTCGCCCGGCTAGAGGAGGTCAGGGAGGAGAGGGACGCCCCGCGGCAAACTCGACGGGCGGAGCGCCCGCGCGTTTTTACGCTCGGCGTTTCGGGCCCCCCAGCTGGGCCGAACTTCCCTGAGACGGCCCGGCCGAGATAAAATTTTCCTTATGAATGATTGCAATAAATGTCATGTTTTATGATTGTTTTGATGATTTTTCCCTTCCGAGGAGCGTTTGGTCCCTCTCAGTCAGAGTTCTGGGTGAGGTTGTGCCCGAGGCCGTGGTTGATTTATTCGGCTTTTGATGTGCCCGGAGCTATTGGGTATAGCTTCTTGACAGCTCTAGTTAAGAGTTGTCCTCTGGCCGTGCGAAGTGTGCATGTTCTTGAATTCTCTGCAGGGACAGTATCAGGGAAGGATACCACTCTACAGGGGGGCACATTGCTCTGTTTGTATCAAGCCGATTAACCCAGCGGATCTAGATAGTATCGTCTTCTCGAAGAGATGGCTGTACCAACAGAAGATACTAATTGTAAGCTCATACTGGAAAA
>NW_003803992.1:5101-13024 GCF_000255335.2 Galendromus occidentalis
CACAAGACTCAAGGGAATGCCGGGCTCGATCGGGAAACGTATTAGCGAAAAATGCGATTTCGTCGTGTCTCGAAACGAAGGCCTCAGTCAATTGGAGGCGGTTGCGGAAGTGCTACGAGAAGGGTCATCTGCACGGGTTCCAGATGGTTTGGAGCCCTCAGAAATTTGCTCCTTGAAATTCGCTCCCATAACTTCTGTGGACGTCGAACGAAGTTTTTCCCGTCTAAAGTACATTCTCAGCGACCGCCGGCAGGGCTTCTCGTTTGAAAACCTGAAAATGCACCTCGTAATATTCTGCAACCCATAATTTAAGCTCCTTCAGAATAAAATTCACAATGCATTGTTGTTGAACGTCTGAATTACGACTCTTCCTATGCCCAATGATCGATTTCTCCAGTGCATATTTCCCCATTTTGTCTGCATATTTTGCCCGTTTTTAGTGCATATCTGCATGCATTTTTCCGGGTTTTTTAGTGCATGAAGTGACGCACCCTAATGATGTCCATGATGATGATAACGAATTCTCAGAGATTAGATTACTCGATTAGAGAGTTTCAGCTGGCTATGTTCCTCAGCAGTTTATTCTGTCTGTAACGTTACTAGAATCTATACATATAAAAACGTCTGTCTGTCTGTCCGTTTGTCGGGTGTCTCCTACAGACTCGAAAACGGCTGAACCGATCGTCGTGAAAAAGGGATAGGTTCCCGGGCTATCGGGGGTTGCCGTCATCATTGGCCTCTGTCTTCCTACTAATGAATCTCGCCGAAAATTGCTGTAGCCGTGAAGGGTATAGATTTTCCGAAGAACATATGGAATAAAGGCGGGGGTACGGGAAAGTGGGGAAACGGGAAAGCGGGGAAACGGGAAAGCGGGGAAACGGGAAAGCGGGGAAACGGGAAAGCGGGGAAACGGGAAAGCGGGGAAACGGGAAAGCGGGGAAACGGGAAAGCAGGGGAACGGGAAAGCAGGGGAACGGGACGCTCACCAAGACCACGCGCGCGCGGCGACCGGGAGCGCTAGTAATAAATATATATGATCATTCCCAATTGGTCGAGGGGTTCAGGATAGGGTATGGACTCCTGCAGCGGAGGTTCAGGAGTAGATAGTCGAAAATCGCAAGAAGGCTCAGAACAGATGTGCGTGTTGTTACGATCAGAAACGCAGGCCTCATTTCGTCAGGCTAGCGATAGGAGATATCGTTGCCGTGAGTCGATTACCCGTCCACACCGGTGAACCAACCAAGCTTCAGGCTAAGTTTAGAGGACCGACGATAGTAAGCGAATTCTCCCTAGGGATACCTATAGGCTAGTCCAGCTAAGTGACAAAAGGTACACTTGTACGGCGCATTGTTCACAGCTCAGATACTACAGAGTGAACAGCGAAGACGAGGAAGATGCGATCCCGTTCGACGATACGTTTGAGGAAGACGAGCCAGAATTCGTCGATTCGCAGCAGGCAATCATCGAGGGAACGGATCAGGATCAAGATATCGAAGAAACCATAGACCAAGAATCGGAAGGAGTGGAAGATCCGAATATGATCGCGGAATCAACTAGGCTCAAGGAAGGCTCAAGCACTCGAAGCGAAGAGGCATCATCACCGATAGAAACATCATCGTCATCAGGATCGTCGGCGGAGATTCAAATCAATGTGAATCGAGCCAGGTATTCAGGCTTGTTAGGAAGAGGTAGAAGGCCAATAACAGATTTCAACACGACGATAATGGAACCTCCAGGTATATCAGAATTATCAGAGGCAGGCTCTAGTCAGGCTAGGCAGCGTCCGAGGAGAATTACTCGTTTCCAGGGAAAATATTCTCAGTGATGTCGAGGACGACATATAGGTAGCGAGACCGAGCGGGTCGGTTAAACCAGAGGTTCCCAACCGGGGTCCCACGGAACCCAAGGGTTCCGTGGCGGATTGCGCGGAACCCCAAAGTCTACCTGCGGAACCCCTACGGAACCCCTAGGGCAGGGGTGTCAAATCCGTGGCCCGCGAGGTCTTTTCTCGTGGCCCGCCACTATCTTCCCACATACTCGAAGCTGACTGCCGCGGATGAGAGCATCTAAATCGAATGAGACCGGTGAAACGAATCCCCCCGCTAGACCGTAAGGACAAGTTCTCCCTCGATCCGCCGAAGGATTAAACCGCATGGTCGATAAGCATATGTGTATGTATGCTGATTCTGTCAGCGGAGTCGGTGCAAGTGCATGGCTGCGACCGCATTTGAGAGTGGAGGCGAAGAGTCTTGCAATCTTAATCTATCCTCGCTTGGGACTTCATTGTCGGGCGTGCAAGGCGAAACGTCGTCTTGTTGAATGTACATGTCGCGTGTAGAGCGCGAATCAGCTGACGATTCCGCGCTCGCAGATGAATCCTGGCAGAGTTGCTCGAATGATCGGTCCGTCGTCGTCCGGTTGTGTTCTCACGGCCATTGAGCTTCGAAAAGCTCGGAGTTACTCCGGACTATTCCGATATGCTGCCAATCAGGAAAAGCAGGGCCAGTCAGCCCAACAGAGTCTATAAGCCGCTTTGGGAAAACTCTTATTCCGTGGTGATGAACGGAGATAAACTCACGTGTCTTGTGTGTCACGCGGTGATCGCAGTTCTCAAAGAGTACAATGCAAAGCGTCATTATGAAACTACCCACCAATCGCTGATGGCCCTGGAGGGCAAACTCAGGGATGAGAAGATAGAGAAACTCAAGAACTCGTCGAAGAGACAGCAACAGTACTTCGCCGAGGCGAGGAACGATATCGAAGATGCAGTGGAAGCAAGTTTCGTTATATCACAGTTGATAGCGAAGCATTCGAAAGCATTCTCGGATGGGTAACTCATTAAGGACTGCCTTCTATCAGCATGATCCATCATATGTCCCGATCAGATGCAAAAATTCCGGAATATATGCTTGTCAAGAAACACCGTCGCTGATCGAATCACAGAAATCGGGGACGACTTGATCTCCGTTCTTAGAGATCAATGCGGGAAATTCGAGGCTTTCTCACTAGCTATCGACGAATCGAACGACATTTGTGACACTGCGCAGCTTGCGATCTTCGTTCGCGGAGTGAAAGCAGATCTGACCGTCGTGGAAGAGCTCCTCGATGTGGTTCCGACGGACGGCAGAACGGATTCAGCTGCGATATTCGATCAGTTGATACGCTCAATCGAACATTTTTCCCTGCCGCTCAGCAAGTTATCTGCCTTCGCTTCAGATGGCGCTCCGGCGATGGTTGGTAGGCAGAACGGCGTCGCAGTGCGCTTGTGGGAACATATCAGAAGCAAACACGAGAACCGTGATCGTTTCATCCAAATACATTGTATTATACACCAAGAATCGCTTTGCACCAAGGTCATCAAGATGCACCACGTCCTGGGAATCGTCGTGAAGATCATAAATTTCATTAAAGCTCGTGGATTGAACCACCGCGAATTCCGCAAACTCCTCGGAGAAGATGGAGCAAATCGGAAGGAGCTGCTGTACCACACGAAAGTTCGATGGCTTAGCTGCGGCCAGAGCCTTGGGCGTTTTCACGAGCGGCTGGATGACAACTGACGGAAGAAGCACTGCAGCGACGGCGACGGAAGAGTCATTCGCTCGCTGTCGATCAACGGTACAACCACGAACTTCAGGTACTCATCCCATCTCTTCCTATCTCATCATGGAGGCTCGACCAGCGCAGCGTGTGGAAACTGCGGCGATAATCGTCATCCGACGGGATCGGCAAGATGCAGAGCGCGTGCAGCGACTTTCACGCTGTGTGGCCAACTGGGCCACTTCATGAGGAGCTGTGTGTCGTACGAAGGGCCGAGAAGACCGGGCCCAGAGGAGAGACCTCAAGCGTCATCAGGCCCGACTGGCAGGGCAGAAGTAGTCGCTGCTCTCCGAGCGCTCATGGAGGCAGAGGATGCAGGCGTGGGCGTCAGCGTCCAGGTCAACGTGCAGGTTCAGGCGGAACCGCAAGGTGTTGGCGATGGCGATGTGTTGGCCTTGCCTGTACCGTTGGACGATAGTCAACCCCAACGGAAATTGTTGTCCGATGTGCAGGTCGGTCATCAATCCGAGAATGTCGGTCCCGGTGTACGGGACAGAGGCCGCGGTCGAGCTGCCGACAGGATTTCTGCCCCGACCGGGAGGGGTCAACACACCCATGGAGGAACCAGGGGCATAGGCCCGAAGAAAAAAAGAATTATTTATTATAATATATAATGAAATATATGCAGGCTGTACTACACCGCGCTTAGTCATTTCATAGTTAGGCAGGTCTATCGCTGTGATAGGTGAGGCCATATAGATTTTTAAGCACCCAGGCACCAGAAATTGTTAGGTTGATCAGGAGATCAAATTGGTAGCAGTGGTCGAGTGTCAGACGCAGAGATGTCGTATGGGCACGTTAGATCAAGGTGCACGGGAGATGTAGCGAACGTGCACATAGAGAGAGTCTTGTTCTGACTGGCGTAGGCGCCGGTCGTGCTAGTGGTGGGCTCCTCGATCGGTCGAGGCCCAGGCAGCAGGCTGCCAAGAGAATAAACTAGAGAGTGTACCAGACCGACTTCTCCCTTTTCCGAGTATCCCCACAACACCCCCCGGACCGTTATACTCCCCCAATCAACGGCTGTCGAGTCTGCCGGATAGCGTATGTCTGGCAAGCTCGGCAAGACTCCGCCACATTTCGCAGATCATTGCTGATCCCCGGCAAAAATATTGTACCACGGGCCCGTCGTAGCATGGCCTCCGTCGCCAGATGAGTCCAATGCCATCTTTCCAGCATCTCCGCGCGTAGCGTCTGCGGTATGTAGCATGCGGGTCCCTTGAAGACCATCTTCCACGTGGAGATCGTCCATGAGTTTCTTGGATGGGCTGAGATCCGGATCTCGGCTCTGCGATCCACCCTTGATCGCCTCTATGAGTTTCTAAGCGACACGGTCCTCCCGCGTGTGCTCCCTTATTTGATCGAGGACGCGATCCGTAATCCTGGAGTCCCAACAGGTCCTGATACTCTGGAGATCAATGCGGAAAGCTTACTCCCGACCATTTCCTGGTCCGTCGCCCAACGGGGCTCTCGATAAGGTGTCAGCCACGAAGTTTTTTGTACCCGGGATGTATTCAAGTCGGAGAGAGTATCTCTGCAACGTGAGTCGCATCCTTTGTAATCTCTTCGGACAGCCATCAAGAGTTTTCTCGAAGATCCTCACGAGCGGTTTATGATCTGCCTGGATTGTAACATTCGGTTTGCCGTAAATCAAATGATCGGATTTGTCACACGCTGAAACAATGGCCAGACGCTCTTTCTCAATGGCTGCGTACCCCTGCTCAGTGGGGTTCAGGGTATGCGAATGGAAAGCAACCGGCCTCCCTCCTTGCAGCAGAACTGCACCGATCCTTCTGTCTGAAGCATCGGTTTGTATAATCACTTCCTTTCCGGCATCGAAAAAAAAACCGCACCGGCGTGCTGCTCAGCATTTCCTTGATTTTGTTGAATGCCTTCTGTTGGCTTTCCAACCAATTGGACTCGGAGTCTTTCCCTATGATTTCTCGGAGTGGAGCCGTGAGTTCTGATAGATTTGGGATGAATGGCAGTATAATTAATAGAGCTTCCATTTAGCCGGACATGCCCGATTCCTGTCCGTTCGTCCCCCTTTCCGCGGTTTCGGCATTAATGTCCGGTTTCACGGTCTTCCCTTTTGAAACAGTGGAATTTCCGTCAATCTCTGGATCAGGCGAGCTCAGTTGGGAGTGAGAGCCTCTCAACTATCTGAGTCCAGTCTTCGCTCCAGAGCAAAAGCGGAGTGTAGGTCTCGAATTTTACCGTTCCCCGAACGGCCGATCGGGGAAGCTCACGATCAATTGACATCGAACTCGAGGTAGGGGAAGCTTCACAGAATATTTGTGCCGCGAGCGTCAGAGAGACAAGCGCGCAACTGTCCATCAATATTGTGATCGATACGCGGACTTATCGATTGCCGCTCGGGTATGCGGCGCCTGCGCGTCCCCAAATAAGGACAAGCAGTTTAAATAAACGTCGATGGTTGGTCGACGGCGAGAAGTGAAGCCTAGAGGAGAGATCCGATTATGTTCGAGGTGATTTTGTGACGCGCTCGACATGGATCGGAAACTGAAGCTCCAAGTTCAAGGTTGGCTGGCGAAGAATGAGAACCGGTGTTTTCAACTCGATGGTGACAGCATCATCTGCAAGAAATGCTCAACCACCGTAAAAGTGAAATATCGTAGGGGCAGTACTGGGCTCACCGACCACCTCAAAACGCCGAAGCATCAGAGGGCAGCGAAAGCTGCGAAGAGTCAGTCGGGAATCGCAACCTCATTGAAAGCGATGGAACGAGAGGACCTTAATTTGTTCAAGTGCGAACTTTTCCTCCTCTTCGCGTCATAAAATATTCCGCTGTACAATTTGAGCTAGCCTCGTTTCAAAGAATTCTTCCTGAAATTCTCCAATCAACATGTGCTGTGCGCCACGAATCCCGAGAAATATCTATTGTTTGGTTACCAACGGATTCAGGAGAAGATGGCTTCTCGCTCGGATTCGCTTCCTTACGCGATCTATATAGACGAAACGCAAGACTGCCGGAAAAGGAAAGTTGTGAATACAATCGTATTTCCCCTCAGCGAAAAACCCGAAGCTCCTATTTTGTACGACACGGACTTCGTGGATTAGGCTGACACGGCAACGCTGGCTGGTATCGTAAACAGAGTCGCCATGTCGATCTCAAAGAATCCGAAGCTATTCCGATTGGGAGAGAATATCGACTCTCCTACAAGGACTTTGCCCATATCACGTGTTTGGCTCATGGCCTACACCTAGTCTGCGAAACCATAAGAGACGAGTGTCCCCTTGTCGACTCGCTCGTGTCAAACATGAAGAGCGTCCTAATGTATTCGAGGAAGCGGGAAGACTTCTATCAGTCGATACTTGTCACGGACACACTACCCTGCTGCGGCTCTGAGCCGCAGTTTTCAATGAAAACACAAGAATTTGAACTCGTAGAATTCACGTGGGGTGCGCTGCGCGGAACGATTCAATCTTCCAGAGATTTCCGATTGAAGGGAGGATCTCCTGGAGATGATGAGATGACAGCGATGGAGGGATTGAACCTCCGATCGCGATTTGATCACTGAAGGTCACTCGGGACTTGAACCCGGAATTGGGATTTCGGAGGAGCGCTGAAGCTGTCTCTTTTTCTTGATCGCGATAACTCTGACTTCTGCGTTTCCGCTGTGTCGCTGCTGATGGCGCCACGATGTTGACACCTCCTTTCACTCGTCCAGCTGATTGAGGGACAGCTGACGCGAGGCAGCTGACGCTCAGCGCTGGAGAGGCCAGCGCTGCGCTAATCGACATACCTACGCGCGAGAGCACCCCCTTACTTATATATTGACTTCGATGACATGATATTACAAATTATAATGGGACTGCTTGTCCTGGACATGAATAGCGGATTGTCCGCAATATTGACACTTCTATAAGAATCACCGTGACCCGTCCCCGACTCGATCTCTCTGTGAATGTTATGTGCTGATTGTATGGTGTACTGATTGGATGAGATGTGTGTTTCCTGCAATCTGGTGACGCGACGGATACCTCCGTCCGTGACAGTCCCCCTCCGAATTCCGGGGAACTTCACAAGGAGCCGCGGAATTCTGCTGACCACCGAGCCCCAACTGAGGGAAATCACCGTTTCCAGCTTTAAATTCGCGCGCCGATTGATCGCGCCGCCTGGCGGTCTAGTTTTGTTCCCAGGCGCGCGAGCCTGATCTCTTCGCTTTCGTGCGCGATTTCTGTAGAAGTCGCACGCTCTCCGGATCTCCGAAAATCTCCTCGAGATGACTTCTCAAGCTCAAGGAGCGTGTTCTAATGGCCATCCCTACCACCTCACGCCACTTGGTCTCGTGTATCAACAACTGC
>NW_003803993.1:0-6855 GCF_000255335.2 Galendromus occidentalis
CGACAAATTAAGATATCGAACGCTCAGACCCTAAAAGTAGAATTCCTTAATTCAAAGTCCATATGTGACCCCGAATCGAATGTGACACCAGACACATCCTTCCTAATGCATAACTTATATCTTCGCTCACGCACGATCCTTCGTTTCGGCGAAATTGCAGACCATGAGCGACATTGAACTTTCCGATGACGACGAAGTCGCGCGCATCGAAGAGGTCCGACTGGAGGACCCCGTCGCCCCAGAAGTAGAACCTCTTGATAACCCCGGCAACTCGATCTTCGATGGCCTTTTGGACAACTCGAGCGCCCCATCCATAAGCCCAGGTGTGCTAGCTGGCCTCAAACGACTTTTCGACGTAAAGGATACCAAAAAGATGACGGATGACCTCAACACGGTGTATCCCGAGCCACAAGGCTTACAATTTCTCAACCCTGAACCTCTCAAAGACGTAGAGGCTCATCTCAAAGCGAGCAAGTCGTTTCTCGCTCTGAAAGCGGACTCGTTTCTTGTAAAACTAGCAGATGCCCACGCCTTGCTAGCACGTCCCCTCACGGACGCCATGTCATATCTAGAAGAAACACGCGATCCCTCGAACCAAAAATCCTCGCTGAAAGGCTATCGGACATAGCGAAGACGTTAATAATCGCGGCAAAAATCACCGAATCCGCGCGAGTCGAAATAGCGTGCCAAGCCTTCCGTGTGCCGACATCAGCCGCCAAAACAGAAAGAGGATGCTCACTCCTGGGGCCGTCGTTCGCTAAAAATGTAGAACGTCTTCGCAAAGACAAAAAGACCCTACTTGGAGAAGAGTCAACGCCGTCCTCCGGACAAAGATTCCGCCCCTACGCCCGCCCAAACACGGATCGCAATGTGCCCCGTCGCTCATCGTGGCGCCAACCGAATCGTAACACCGAGTGGTATAACTCATCAGCGAGGCCGAACTCGTCGAACCACTCTGGTTCAGCCCCACGTCATCCTGGAAACTCCAGCAATTCCAACAATGCTTCGCAACCTCCAGCTCCAGGTACCGCATTCCCTTCTTTGAAAGCTTTCGCTTCACAGTGGAGATCTATCACCTCTGACGAATGGATTCTAAGCACGGCACAGGGTTACCGAATTACTTTCCTCACTAACCCCACTCAGACTACCTTACCACACCAAATTAAATTCTCCGTTGACGAGACACGAATCATGGACGACCTAATCGCCGACCTTCTGACCAAAGGCGCCATCGAACATATTCCACATCATCGAGTGCGTTTCCTTTCCAACCTGTTCCTAGTCTCTAAAAAAGGCACCTCAAAGTACCGCCCAGTTATTAATCTTAAACACTTGAACGAGTTCATTCCAACTCATAAATTCAAAATGGAGGGCTGGGGGGAAATCAAAGAAGCAGTCTTCCGAAATTGCTACTTCGCCCGAATTGATCTCAAAGATGCTTTTCTCTCCGTACCGATCGACGACGACAGCCGACCGTTTCTCGCATTTGAGTGGCAACATAACACCTTTTGTTGGTCCCGATTACCCTTCGGCCTCAAGACGAGCCCACGAGTCTTCACAAAACTCCTCAAACCTATCACGGCCAAGCTCAGACAACAAGGCGTAATTCTCATAGTTTACCTCGACGATTTCCTAATAATCGCCAACAGCCCATCCCAACTTACCGACCACACCAAGAAATCCACAGATCTTCTGACATCAATGGGGTACACGGTTAACTTCGAGAAATCCTCTTTGAGCCCCGTGCAACACATCACTTTCTTAGGCTACGAGCTCGACTCGACCACGATGCAACTCTCTGTCCCCATCGATAAACGAACTCAGATCAAGGCGGATTTGAAATCTATATTGGCAAGACCAACTTCTTCCATTCGTTCCCTGTACAAAATCCTCGGGAAACTTAACGCACTCACGACCATAGTTCGCTCCCTACGGTATCACACCTCATCCCTGGCAAAACTAGTATCCTCTTCCTCAAGCAAAACGAGAAACCTGGATTCAATAATACGTCTCCCTCCACACATACACGCCGACCTCCATTGGTGGTTGTTAAACCTCGACGCGGTGGCTACCGGTCCCATTCACCTACCCTTAGTCTCTCTTGAAATCACTTCCGACAGCTCCCTCGAAGGCTGGGGTGCATGGAGCACATATGGCGCCACCGGAGCCTCTTGGACCGACGAGGACCGCCACCTCCACATCAACGCGCTCGAGCTCAAAGCCGTTCTTCTCGCACTACAACGACTAGCCCAAAGATATTGTAACACTTCAATAGCAATACGGACCGACAACACTAATGCAATGCACAGCATTAATAACTTCGGATCCCTACACTCAACAACACTAGACGCTTTGGCTCGAGAAATCTGGTCCTGGGCCTTCGCTCGTAACATCTACTTGAAAGCCACCTACCTACCAGGAAGCCAGAATCAAGTCGCAGACTTGATCTCAAGGACGATTCACGACAACCATAGCTATTCACTGCACCAATCAGTTTTCGACAACTTGAACAATCAGCATGGCCCTTTTGAAATCGATCTTTTCGCCGACTTCTCGAACTTCAAGGTCACTACATATTTCAGTTGGGTCAAGGACCCTTTCGCTTTCAGCGTCGATGCTTTCTCCTCCCGATGGGACTCCTGGAACAACTTATATGCATTCCCTCCCTTCAAACTCGTTGACCGCACCCTTTCCTATTTAGACGCATTCTCAGCATGTGAGCTCACCCTAATCTGCCCACTATGGCCTACACAGCCATTCTTCCCAAGGTTACTCCATCGCTGCATCGATCATCCGTTGCTCCTCCCGTCGTTCGAGGAACTTCTACTCGATCGGGAAGGGATTCCCCACCCGCTCCTACAACGCCAGAAACTACAGCTAGTCGCCTGGCGCCTAGCATCACTCCTCTCTCGGAAAAAGCGACACAATTTCTGGAAGGGGCTATCCGTCCAAGCACACGAATCGCGTACGATACATGCTGGCGTCATTGGTTACGTTGGTGCGAACAACGAGCTTCCCCTACACTTAAGGTGTCTGTGAACCAAGTCTGTAATTTCCTCGCTGACATGGCCTCGAACGGTTACTCATACTCATCGATAAATACATTCCGCTCCTGCTTATCTTTGAAACTTCATCCCACTGATGCTTTCGAAATGGGGAATCATCCGACCGTTTGCCGACTCATGCGGGGCGTTTTCAACCTCCAACCACCGTCGAAACCAAAGCCACCGGTTTGGGACGTCGAACTACTGTTGAGCTTTATGGACACCTGGGGTCCTTCCGACTCTCTGACCTTGCCACAGACAACATGCCGTACACTTCTCCTTCTGCTCCTCACGTCGGCCGCACGTATCGGTGAAATCGCCGACCTCCAGTATCCACCTTCCTCCCGCCAACCCCACCGATGGGAATTTACCTACGGCCGTGGCCTAACCAAAACCAGCAGACAAGGTCAACACGCACCCACATTTGTCGTAAAGCCTTACCCACCCAACCACCTCCGCTGCCCAATCACAGCCCTCACAGCTTACGACATTCTTACATTACCCCACCGTCCCGTACCCAGCTCATTATCTTAACCTCCCGCAAACCATACCGATCCGCCTCCAAAGACACGTTGGCACGTTGGGTCAAAACGACGATCCACGCCGCCGGAATAGACGCCACACTATACACCGCGCACTCGACAAGAGCCGCGCCGCCTCCACCACAGCCGCACACACCCGCGGCCTACAGCTTCCGGATATCCTAAAAACGGCGCAATGGACTCGAGCCACAACCTTCTATAACCACTATTACCGACCCCCCTCCCCAACGCCAATGTCCTCAGCCGTGCTTGATCCACAACGTCAAAATCGCTCTCTGCCCTCGGTGAACGAAGGGACTCGGCGAAGTGGAATTACTCAGTCTAGTCGACTCACGAAGTGGGAAGACTTGGCTGGAATTCCATGAGAAGAGGGAATGAGTTCACCGAGGGCTCCCTCCCGTTCCCAGACCCGCACTCATAAATAAGTCCATATTCCATTATCCACAGGCACGTCGCGCACTTAAACCAAGCCACACGTAGCTTCGGACACAGTCAGCCAGCGCATTCTAGGCCCCGAAGCGCTTTTAACGATGGATACAACTAGGATCCCATTCCTCAATCATAGACCCACACACCTGACCCCGAGTAAGGAAATAAGCTGGTCCACAAAAGGTCGCCCGATCGAAAGCGCACGATCAAAACCCACAAACATACTCGTATACAAAAATGAGCTCTCAAGCTGAACATCTTCCACTCGAAGAACGTACCATAACTCTACGCCCCATTCCTGCGTTTCCACACGCACAATTGTGTTAATATACTATTCTCACCATCCTATGCTGATAGTTAGCATACGTGATACAACCCGCCGACAGCACCGGCGCAAGAAATAAACGTTGTTATTCTAACCTATACCATTTTCCAATCCCTGATCAATAGGTAAAATTAGTTACGGGCAGCGACATTCATTTTTTCCCAGCTCCTCTCCGCGCGTCAACCAACAAGTGAGGGTAGTCGACAACCTGACGACCACTCTCGCCTGTTTTTTCGTTAAAGACCGCCTGCTCGCCTATCGGATCACAATCGCTCTCTGCCCTCGGTGAACTCATTCCCTCTTCTCATGGAATTCCAGCCAAGTCTTCCCACTTCGTGAGTCGACTAGACTGAGTAATTGTGGTGCTCAAGGGTGCCGAAGCGAACGATCGCGCCACTGAGTGAGCTGACGATCGTGGTGCGAAAGCGACGAACACATCTCAGGATATTGGAGTATCGGTGTCAGCTGATTCTCTCTCATGCGAAGCTGAAGACGAGGTTGTCGGCGCGCTCGACACATCTCGCGTACACCTGCATGCGCGCCGTCGCGTGGCCTCCTCACGACCGAACTGAATCATCCGGATGATAGAAACCATGAAGACAGGATCCGGCCTCGGAACTGATTCGGATCCTCTGAGCGGGAAAGCCGAACCTCAGCCATGCAGGATTTGTGCGCCGAGAAGGATCCGATACAGCCAACGGCTCGCAATATTCGACTTTCCCTTTTTACTGTCGGTTGTGAGTTTCTCAGATCCCTCATTACCTCATCGGTGCGGCCCGAGGAAGTCTTGGGGTTTTGAGCAAGGTAGTACTACATTCTTGATTCGGTGAATGAGGGCTCGGGACAAACATCCGGATTCGAACCATTGTATATATATATTCATTTATTCGCTTATTCGCAGTTGGTTTTCTAAATCCCTTACAATCTTTGTAATTGTTTCTCCGTTAAAATGTATGCATTGTAGTATGTGGTATCTATCTATTCCTGGCTTTCCACAGTATCTGCATCTACACAAGCTGTTTACATTTTCGAAGAAGTCCTCTCGATCGCATATCCTATGGTGGTACCCGTGGTACGTCGCTCTACAGATTATTCCTCTATCCGTTCGGTTCGAGCTCTTCCATTCTTCCCGCTTGAATGCTGGTCCTTCTTCATATTTCTTTTCGCTGTACACCTTTCCTTTTCTTTCGAGGTTTTGTGCGTATTCGTTCCATGCGTTGAACTCGTAGTTTTCCTCCCGTAGCGTTTCGCATAAGGTCTCTTGGTTTGTCAGGGCTAACACGAATGTTTTAGACATGTTTTTGCAGAGCCCTAGCACTGCTTTGATGTATGCGCTCTTGCATCTGTCAAGGTTTTACATTGTTTTCCTTGCCAATCGAGGGAATATGATCTTAATGCCGTATTTGATCATAGGCATTATTTTCAGGTCGAAAATTTTCATCGCGAGCTCGATCGGGAGCTTTTGTAGTCCTCCGAAACAAATAATCGCTTTTGCTGTTCTCGACCTCAGCTCTTCTACATGTTCGCTGAATCCCAGGGCTGGTTGAAGAGTGATACCTAAGTATTTGAAATTGTTCACAATCTCTATTGGGCTCCTGTTCACGAACAATCTTCACAAACAACCATTGTGCGATACGATTCCATCGATTAATTCTCGGCTTCGCTCAAGTGCGGCCGGACTTGATCGTCTGGATCGGAACTTCACAAGAATAGAAACATATCGTTGAGGGTCCTGGATTTCGCATTCGGGATCGAACCTCATTGGCTCCGGAGGAGGGCGACCGGACTTCATCCTCAATTTGCTTAGTTGACTTCATTGCGCTCTCGCAATGAGTCCCCTCGGGCACGTTGACGTAGCTCTACGCAACCCACAGGTTTGGCATCGAGCTAAACCTGCACTGGATTTTTTTCGAAAAAAGCTGCAAGAGTAGAGAGACGCTCTTTTGCTGCCGTCAGTGCGAACTGCTCGGTCCAAGCTTCGAAGCGTATGCTTTCAAGTCCTGGCAGATGTACTTGCAATCCGGTGACAGCATCTTTGCGATCGGTCATCGCGAAACCGAAGATACGATGAGCGGCTTCTGGCGCTCGACATCGAACACCATCCAAATTCAGACTACGAAATAAAGTGGACAACTGGACAACTACCAAGCACGAGGACGACGACAATCCACAACAGGATGAAAACCAACGACGAAATCCAACAACAAGAAAAACGACAGGGTCGGCGACTTGGAACACGAACTCCAAAATTAATCGAATTCCTGCTCATGGCATCCTCAACGACACCGTTCTGATCGATCGAGCCCAACTCAATAGACTCCATGTCTTCTTCACGACGAAGATCACGGAACCCGATCCTCCGATCACTCGAACGATAAATGCGACCGGAACGTGTTTCAACCATGACGAGACAGAGAACTTTCCCTTCTCTTCCAAACGAAAATTCAGAGAAGACGGACGAACTCGAAGTGGACTCACTCAGCAAGCCAACAAAGGAATGAGCCCAGAGGATGAA
>NW_003803993.1:7951-13165 GCF_000255335.2 Galendromus occidentalis
GGCACCCACGCATTCACCAAGGCGTCGTAACGCTGTTCGTCGTCCAACGAGACATCGGACCGGTCAAAACGACCGATGTCAAGTGGACTGAAAGGCGAAATTTCACTCACGGGTGGAGGAGGAGATTCGTGAACGACTCCCTCGGTTGAATCCAGAGCAGAGGTAGACGCCGACGAATCCTGTGGAGCTGGCGGAGCTTCTTCTTCTACCGAACTCGATGCAACACTTTCTTGGCTGCGGGAATTACTGATTTTTCTCGTTTTCTGCGAGAAAAAAGTCGAAAGCGTCTATTGCCTCTTCATGATCGATCCGTCGAGATCAAGATTCTCGGAGGATATAAAAACATTTGTAGGACGAGTCTCATAGTCTCATGCGATATCGGGGAATGAAAGTACACCGAACGCTTCCGCAGAACACATCTCGCACATTTATTTCGTCATTCGAAGGGAAAATTTGGCGCCCAGTGCCGGATGAGAGTGAGAGAGAAAGACGATTCCGATCTCGAGATGGGAAAAACTAAGAATATCAATCTTGGAGTCCACAGAGGTAGTATGAACCGAAAGCTATCGGAGGGGGCCATGGCCCCCTTGGCCCCCCCTTGAGCACGCCACTGGTCGCTTTCCCTCGATGAAATCTTTGATTCTCGATGAGAGGACCTTCTCGAATAATTTTTTTGTGGTGGAAGGACCCATCACATGAGAACGACGTCCCTCATGTGACCTTCCTGAAGCTCCCGAGAACCCACCCGTGAATTTTCACGGCGATCGGTCCAGGCATTTGTGAATTTTGCGAATTCCCGATTTTTCAATTTCGTTCCGAGTTTTCGGATTTCCGTGGGTGGACCACTCAAATAATTTTTTTAAGGTAGAAGGACTCATCGCATCGGAGAACTGACCCCCTATAACCACCGCTGGATCCCCCAGAACACGCTCCTAAATTTTCACGACGATCGGTTCAGCCGTTTTCGAGTCTATAGGTGACACCAGACAGACAAACAGACATACGTTTTTATATACAGGGTGCGGCGAAATATATCCCTATTTTCGAATCCTCGGGAAAAATCGACAGGAAGGGATTCCAGACTTCTGTAAGCTACAAAAGTTGCGCCTATAAGTGTAGTTTCTTCGAGGAAATTTCCATCGGGAAATTCCCCGTTTCGGAGCAAAAGCGAAAATCGGTGACTTCCATTGGACACACGGGCGCTATCCATCGAACCACGAGAAACGATTCATTGAAAAGGTGTCGGGCGAAGACTAAACGGAATGGACAACCTCCGACGGTTCTTCACGGGTGTTTTTTCGAGAATCAAGAATATCGAGAAATCAATCATGCTTGGCTCCGAACTCTGAAGCCCTCTCGGAGTTGATTATGGAGTGTTGCGAACTCGTTGACATTTGGTGGCGACATGACATTGTCAGCGCGAATCGCCATGGACATCTCGCAGGGCTTGAATTCCAGCGACAGAGTGTCCGAGTTGATCCGGCGGAGTCCGAAGGAGCGGCCCAGAACAGCAGATCTCTGTTTAGTGTTTTGGTGAAGTTTTGGCCTTGTCTTCATTGTTATGATAGTTTCGGTATCCCTTCAAGAACGAGGCAGGTATGCTGGTGATGGACAAGCTGGTACTGGCGCGCGCCGCGCGTTGGCTAGCTGACGTCGACTGTGACGCTGTGTCGCTTGTCGTCACGGCGCGCTATTCGAATCTTTATTATCAGGAAGGTAACACAAAGATAACATTCATAATGATTTGGACTCCTGTACATCGAGCCTTCGCAGTGTCTAAAATGATCCGCAGCGGCTCGGTCATCAGGACACAACGCGCGTTCCGACTGCGCTTCAATCTCGAAGTTCGCGATGCAGTGCCCAATGCAAAAACGATCAAGAGTTGGGTTATGAAGTTCGAGACTAGCGGCTCGACGGGAAGGAAGAAGCGCACGGAGGGTCCTCGCCTGAGGACGGCCGAAAAAGCAGCGGCTGTTGAAGCGGCGATTTTGAGGTCGCCCAAGCGACCAGCCAGGAAACTCGCTCCAGCAATGGGTGTGAGCGACCGGACGGTCCGGAGAATATTGCATGAGGATCTGGGAATGCATCCATATAAAGCCGCGAGAGCACATGAGTTGAAGGCTGCCAATTGGGCAAAACGAGGCTCCTCCTGCCGGTCCATGCTGGATAACGTGCCGCAGACAGACATTGTGATCTGCACGGACGAGGCGCACTTCCACCTCTATGGAACCAACAACCAGCAGAACAGTCGACATTGGTCTCAGCGAAACCCCCACAACCTTAATCAACGTCCCCTACACTGCCCCAAGGTTACCGTTCTTTGCGCCATCGGGACTTTCGGAATTTGGGGCCCATACCTCTTCGAAGAAGGGAACCAGACTCTCACAGTGAACACCGAACGGTACTGCGACGTCCTGCGAAACTTCATTGCACCGAGACTAGACGTTCTCAGGGAGCATGGCCTAAGTAATGTGTGGTTCCAGCAGGATGGAGCCACATGTCACACCTCGAGGGTTTCGCTCGCGCTTCTGCGGGACATGTTCCCTGGCCGTTTGATCTCTTTGCGGGGAGATATTGATTGGCCCCCGCATTCGCCCGATCTGAACCCATGCGATTTCTTTTTATGGGGATACGTGAAGGCAAGAGTCTACCGAGATCGGCCGCGGACTATACCTGAGTTGAAGCGAGCAATCGAAGATGAAATCGCCGCCATACCGCTCGAGATGACCCTACGAGTCATGCGGCACTTCAGAGAACGCCTCGACGCTTGCATCGCAAAGGGAGGCAAAGACTTAGACGATCACATCTTCAGAGTTTGATCGAGTCGCCTGTGGAAAGCGACGTCCGGAGGACCCCCGAGGAGCGAGCTCCCCCCTCCCTGAAGAAAGTCAATAAAACGAGCTCACATTCATCCTCGATAATCGATTTTCGCTTTTCCTCCGAAACGGGAAATTTTCGGATGGGAATTTTCTTTAAAAAACCACGCTTATACGCGCAACTTTTTGCGCTAACAAAAGTGTTGAATCCCTTCTCGTCAATTTTTTCCGAAGGTTCGAAAATAGGGAAAATAATTTGCCGCACCCTGTATATAGATAGATGGATTACTGTAAATCGTATTGATTTTGATACACTGGATTACATCATAAACAAAGAATATGGGAACCTCCGTTCCCTGGGGATATAAATGATACTTAGTTCTTGATAGTCACCCAACCTAGTCGTCTCGAAATCTCCCCTGAGCTCGTGTGTTTTCTGGTAGTCTGTACGTTGGTCATGGGTAGTTTTCGCAACGGACCTTGTCCGTTCGTCACAGCCCCCCCCCTCCCCGAATTTTCGAAAGCGTCGGAAAATCTGTGAGTCACGGCCCTTGGAGCGCTGGAAAGTTTGAAACATGCTCCACCCTTAGAGCTCACGCCGGCGATGTGCCGCGGTCTCCGGCTCCCTCGGATTGATTCTTCCGAAACTCTTGGCGGAGATGCCGTCTCACGTACCCTACCAGCGATCCCATAGGGGAATTTTCACCCGCCAAGTGATGTTTGTTTCGATTCTCTTGAATATTAATTTGACTCTCCCTCTGTTTCTTGAAGACTCTTCCCGGCGTTCTTGTCTTCCTGATTATGTAATTCGCTCGCTTTCAATTGATTGAGGACACTCCGGGGCTAGAATTTCACACTCGCGCTGTGATAGATCAGGTGTCTCGCATTGCGTGGGACAGTCTCGTAATCATCGAGCAGAACCCGTATGCCCGTATCGCTTGGCCACTCGGGCTTTGTATGGCGAGCGGGACCCCGACGCTGAGGGCGACCTTCTACCGCCCCGCCGGCTCTGTTGCGTTGTCTTGCCGCACTGGCATTCGTATTGAGATTTCTTGGCTCGGAGTGATCGCTGACTAAAGTTCTGAAAAAACGTGAGAGTGATGACTGCTCATTTCTGTGGTCACATCCGCTCTGTGTGCGGTTTTTATTCTCGTCGTTGTGCGATACGCTTGCTGCGTTGTTACATACCAAGGCGCTACTTTCAAAGACTTATATTATGAGAACTCTTGATATCACAATTATATTACAGATTACTTGTTTTCCTCAACGATTCGGAGCGGCTTCTGTGCGCACTGAGCCGGATGGCTCATGTTGACTGCCGGTCGGTTACTATTCCTCGGGGCCTGGTTCCTTGAGTCTCGTGGCTTGTGGCTTCCGGAGGTCACCCTGATTACGAGGGGGTTGATGACCCCGCCGTTCTATAATCCCTGCGTGGAATATCACCACCCTTTCGTCGTTCCTCCTCGGGAGTTCGGGAGGAGCAGTATCGCGAGATGATGCGTTACTCGCAGCGTTCATACGCTTTGTGCGTATTCTCGGATACCGAATGATCATTATTGAAAAGTTTTATTGATTTGAATCAATTCTTGTTCCTATATTGGTCGAAGGCTAGACTCGGTAGATCAGTGGGACACGTACGAACTCAGAGAGGACAACCGGAGGTTGAGAGAGGAGCACACCGCAGTGATTTTATTTTGTATCATATTTCGAGAAAGAGTCGTCTTATATATGAGTAGATTGACCCTCCGAGAGGCTCAGTTTGTAAGATATCGAGTAAGATTTCCAGATGGTTACTAAATACGGAATCAGAAGGGAGGCCTGATGAGTGGAGCCTCTGACATGTGTCAGAGCTGGAGCCTCTGACACGTGCCACAGTACGGAGTCGGGGTTTACCGGAGTAGATATGACAGAAAGCTTAGCTTAGAACAATGAGTGTAGCTATTCTAAAGTTAGTCTCAACATCCCCTCTAATAGGGAACATCGGAGGCTTCTAAGCGAAAGTTCGGACAAGTTGGTCCGAAGGTAGGGGTAAGATGAATAATAGTTTCGGGGGAGACAATACTTTGCCATGCGAGAATAAATGCGAACAATTCGTACAGCGTTGATTCGAGTCCGTTCGAATTTCGATGTGTCGTCGAGAAAGTTCGCGAAGATCGGCGGCGGCGTGTTCCTTGCTGTAGCCGTGAAGGGTAAAGATTTTCCGGAGAACATCTATCTATATCTATATATATATAAACGTATGTCTGCTTGTTTGTCTGTTTGTCTGTTTGTCTGTTTGTCTGTTTGTCTGTTTGTCTGTTTGTCTGTTTGTCTGTTTGTCTGTTTGTCTGTTTGTCTGTTTGTCTGTTTGTCTGTTTGTCTGTTTGTCTGTTTGTCTGTTTGTCTGTTTGTCTGTTTG
>NW_003803994.1:0-2161 GCF_000255335.2 Galendromus occidentalis
CATTTACCATTTACCATTTACCATTTACCATTTACCATTTACCATTTACCATTTACCATTTACCATTTACCATTTACCATTTACCATTTACCATTTACCATTTACCATTTACCATTTACCATTTCCATTTACCATTTACCATTTACCATTTACCATTTACCATTTACCATTTACCATTTACCATTTACCATTTACCATTTACCATTTACCATTTACCATTTACCATTTACCATTTACCATTTACCATTTACCATTTACCATTTACCATTTACCATTTACCATTTACCATTTACCATTTACCATTTACCATTTACCATTTACCATTTACCATTTACCATTTACCATTTACCATTTACCATTTACCATTTACCATTTCGCTCTCGGCTTAGCCAAGCCGCTTCAAATCGTCTTTAATCTCTCCCTTAGAAATGGAGATGTGCCACGCGCCTGGAAACTATCCTATGTCTCACCGATCTTCAAATCTAAAGGCTCGCGAGCGGATGTTGCCAATTATCGGCCGATTGCTATCACCGTGGTGGCTAGTAAGGTTCTTGAACGCATCCTCGCGGATCGGATCGTCTCTCACTGCGAGACACACGACCTTTTCGATCGAAACCAGTTCGGCTTCAGACCCAGGAGGTCTACTGTTCTCAAACTTGTGGAGACACGTGATAAGTGGTTATCTGGCTTCAATGATAGTCTGGCCCGCACTGATGCTATATTTATTGACTTTCGTGCCGCTTTTGATGTGGTTAACCACCGCTTCCATCTCGCCAAACTTCCCCATTTTGGCTTCTCGGATACTCTTTGCAATTGGTTCAGGGGCTTCCTTGACGGCCGCTCGTTTCGCGTTCGACTTGGTTCTTCCTTCTCCGAGCGCCTTCCTTGCGTCTCCGGACAGCCCCAGGGCAGCGTCGTCGGCCCGCTCCTTTACCTCTCGTATACAACAGACTTGCAATATGAGATAGCTCCAGGTGTTTCTCACCGTACATATGCGGATGACACCAAGATTTTTGCCGATGTCTCTAAGGCAGATCTCAGGCTTGCTCTCCAGAGCACCCTCCATAACATTGGCGAGAAGACTCGCAGATGGAAGTTACGAATCTCGGCTGCTAAGTCGGTCACACTTCATGTCCTGCACAATGATCCCTTCTCATACACCCTACTGGGTGACACTATCCCTGAACTCGACCTAGTTAAAGATCTCGGTGGCGTTGTTACTTCGGACCTTCGTCCTGATACTCATATCCACCTGGCTATAGCACGCGCTGGAAAGGTGGCTAACTTTGTACTCCGTGCCTTTCCTGCCAAAATTCCGGCAGTGTATGTTCGTGCATATCAGTTCCTTGTGCTGCCTTCTCTCCTGTATGGCTGCGAGGCCTGGAGACCCTGGCTAAGGCGCTCCGTCCATGCCCTCGAGGCGTTTCAGAGACGTTTTGTTAGACGTGTTGCCTCCAGGTGTGGCATCGATCCCGATAATATTCGCATTGAACCGATATCTGCTTTACTCGACGATCGTGATCTCACCTTGGCTAAGAGCATATTGGGTAACCGTGCGTTCCGTACCTTCTTTGAAGCGCGTTTCACCAATACCCGATCTCGCTGTCGTTACGTCGTCCCTAGGGCTAGGAACAATCTTGTCCAAAACTCCTCCCGCTGGAGGCTCTCCAAGCGTCTAGGCGGTACTGTAACGTGTGATAAGCCAGATAACGAAGGTAGGGAATGAATGTTAATTTATTCCTGGACGAGTGGCCTTTTATACTTTCGAGGTGGCGCTCGAGTCGCCTCATTCGGCCAACGCTACCGAATCGGGCGTTCGCGACCGAAACGGACGCATGTCCTTGACATTCACATTACGCTCGCGACCCGTACGATCCCTCAAAGTGTAGGTCTGCGGAGCAACTTCCCGTACGACCGTCCACGGACCTACGAATGGCGGGTGCAGTTTCCGCGACAAGCCACGTTGGACCCGTTTCATCCGCACCAAGACTTTTTCTCCCTCGTTCCATGAGGCCGGTAATGCCCGAACGGCATCGTAGTTTTTCTTCATCCGGGCTTGTGCCGATATCAAGTTCCGATGACCCTCTTGTCTCGTCATACTCACCAACTGTCGCCGTTGGTTGATCCGGGATGGTTCACCCTTGAGTTGTGCCGTAAACCC
>NW_003803994.1:4497-8234 GCF_000255335.2 Galendromus occidentalis
AGCTCTACAGCGCCGATCACCTTCATCCTGTTTCTCTGTGCATCTGCGATCCGGGAATCTGCATCCGGCGCGATTATCTCGAGCTTCGGATCATTTAGGTCGATGATCGCCGTGGATATGGCGTTCACGTCAGCTCCGGTGTCAAGGGTTGCAATTCTCGGTTGTCCCAAAATGCATATGCGAGTCTCGAAGGGATTCTCGGTGTTCCCGATACTTTGAATGCGGATGATCCGGTACTTCTGAGTGCATTTGGCCGCGAAGTGACCGCTCTGGCCGCATTTGAAGCACAAACGAGTACGCGGCACGTTCGGGCGTTCCTTTTCGTGGAGGAAGTGAGTCTTTTGTTCCGGTGCTTTCTTCTCAGGAAGGCTGTGAAGGCTCCACCTTCTTTGCGCTTGCGGTTGTAGTACTCTGCTGCTGTAGTCTTCTTGCCTTTCGGGAAGCGGGCATAAAACTTCTGTTTGAAAGCTTCCCAGGTGGAGCGCGGGCCTACTCCGGTAATGAACCACGTTTTGGAATCGTTATCCATCCCGCGGTATGCGACTCGAAGCAGTCGCTGCTCTGACCAGCAGCTCATGCAAGCGTCCATCTCCAATCTTTTTATCCATTTTCCGGGTTTCTCTTGATCGAATGCTGGTAGGTCGGGGAGTGGTGCAAGACCTTCGAGCAAGGCTGAGAGGGTTTCTACAGTCAGAGGTTGTTGAACATTCTGTGGTCCGTCTCCTTCCATGGCTTGGGTTCCGTTTCCTGCTGCCACCAAATGTAACGTGTGATAAGCCAGATAACGAAGGAAGGGAATGAATGTTAATTTATTCCTGGACGAGTAGCCTTTTATACTTTCGAGGTGGCGCTCGAGTCGCCTCAGTACTCAGCTATATTATAATATCCCCTTTAGGTCGTGTCTGTGATTACCTCGACGATACTCATCATCCTCAATAAATCGAGTGTTATACCGAGAATCCGGCGCCACATGGTGGTCCAGCCATTGAAAAATCCTGCAAATTCCCGTCTTTCCATTGATGAAATCCTTGATTCTCGGTGAGAGGACAGCTCAAATAATTTTTTCTTTGGGGAAGGACCCACCACATGAGAACGACGACTCTCATACGACATTCCTGAAGCTCCCAGGAACCCGACCCTGAATTTTTGCGGCGATCGGTTCAGGCGTTTGTGAATTTTGCGAATTTCGGATTTTTCAATTTTTTTCCCATTTTTCGTATTTTCGTGGGTTGAGCACTCAAATAATTTTTCTAAGGTAGAAGGACTCATCGCATCGGAGAACTGACCCCCCTATAACCACCGCTGGATCGCCCAGAACACGCTCCTAAATTTTCACGACGATCGGTTCAGCCGTTCGAGCCCAAATAGAAGCCAAATAGAAGCCCTCCCCGTTATAAGAGCCCGGTTCAAATTCACCCAAATAGAAGACCTCCCCCAATAGAAGACCGGACCATGTTTTTCCACGAGACTCGACGCTTAAACGCGACTTCAAACGCGACGTCATTCGTTCTGACGCGCAGTCACCCCAAAACACCTTCATGCGGTACGATTGACGAGTGGTCGAGTGACGAGAGCGTCGGCCACTTCTCGTGCAAACGTGCCCTACGAATCGCTCAACAGAAGGCCGTTTCACTTCGTGAAGCAGCGCCAGTGCCGCTTGCGCGGGAGGTGGTGTGGGTTCTATCCCTCCTGCCGGCGAAATAAAACTCAGTGGCCTAGATTCTCCTGAATTTGCCATCCACTCTGAGGACCCGCTCTCGGTAGCAATGCGGGAAATTGCGGGAAACCAGGGCCGTAGGATCCATTCTGGAAAATCTACCCCCACGCAGTGTACGACCAGCGCATGCGCAGGTTCTCTGAGCGCGCTTTGTCTTCGTTTCTCTATAAATGAATCCGCGTCGGGATATCCGTCGCCGTCGAAGTCTGATCGAAGAAATAAGGCACGTGCCAACGTCAAGATCTCACCATGCCAAGACCGAGAGCTCGGAAAAGTTACACCGCAGCGTTCAAGAAGAAGATTATTGAAGAGATAAATCGTTCAAGCCATGAAAAGGTCTGTAAAAGTCATGCTATCTGCCCGAGGATGGTCCGCAGATGGAAAAGTGATTCGGCTTTGCAAGCTCTAAGCGGCACTGACCTCACGCGAAAACGAGCTCAAGGCGCGGGTAGGAAAACTTCCCTCGGACAGCTCGAAGATACTCTGGCGGATTGGATCGTAGACCGTCGGAGGGATAAACTGGTTGTTAGGCGAGCGGACATAATAAAAGAAGCATTGAATATGGCTCATCGGGAAGGGTTCGAGCCGGGCTCTTTCTTAGCGTCAGGACACTGGTTGGACCGTTTCATGTCGCGTCATGGTTTCTCTCTCAGGAAGTCGAGTACCCTCTTTAAGATCACCTACGACGAGGTGGCTGCGCGCTCAGCTGCATTCGTGAATTTCATCGACGATCTACCTTTGACAAGCTACGAGCCGCGAGACATCATAGCTCTGGACGAAACCGCCGTATACCTCGGTGTAAGCCAGCAAAGCACTGTGACAGCTCGTGGCTCTACAGAGGTGACCATCAGATGCACTGGCTTCGAAAGTGCTCGCGTGACAGTCGTTCTTGCCAACCGCGGCGATGGGACGCCATGCAAACCTCTGGTCATTCTCAAAGGTCCGGGAGCGGAAACCTTGTCGCAGAAACACGGCGTTCTCGTTTGTGAGAGCCAGAGAGCCTGGGCTACCCAGAGCCTGCTCCGAAAGTACGTCGAGTTCCTTACTCCCCTGGTGACTAGAGGCCAACGTCGAAGCTTGCTTGTTTGGGATTCCGCAAGCACACATCGAGCGAAAGGTATGTAAGCTTATCTGGAACGCAGGCGAATCGATCAAGCGATGATACCATCAGGCTGTACAGCCTATCTACAGAGCCTGGATTTAGTCATCAACAAACCATTCAGAGACAGAATCAAGCTTGGGGTGAATAAGTATATCGAGGCGGAATGTTCGCGGAATTCCCGGGGCAACCTCGTGAGACCGAACGTTGCCACGGTTTGTGACTGGGTCCGTTCTTCGTGGGAGTCGCTTTCCCCCGGTATCACCGCTCTAAGATCGTCATATCTACTCGTTGGCCAGAGCCTTGCTGACTTGGCCGTAAACAAGCACGATGAAATCGGACCCCTATTTCGATCTCACCTCGACACCGACAAGTGGGAATCAACTTCAGTCATTACTCCTCTCACATAAGAATCCGACGATGTAACCATCATCGATGAGTGATGTACCTCTCTCCAGAGTCATTCCATCAACATACGGGGGGTTGACGTACCCATGAAGAATCTCTCCGCCAAGAGATTTGCATCTTTCATATTTGCATCACCCCCGAGTACTTTCCTCGTGCAATAAACTTTTACTCACGTCATATTCCCAAAAAAAAATCGGTCTTCTATTTTGGGGGGGGGGGGGTCTTCTATTTGGGGGATTTCGAACCGGGCTTCTATAACGGGGAGGGCTTCTATTAGGAGAAACACGGTAGCGCTACCGTACGTCTAGCGATACCGGTACCGCTACCGTACGTCTAGCGATACCGGTCGCCGCTTCGCGGCGGCTCGGTATCGCTCGGTACTCACTACACATGCGCTAGCTCCGAGTGCGCTGGCTCCGAGTGCGCTGGCTCCGGGTGCGCTGGCTCCGGGTGCGCTGGCTCCGGGTGCGCTGGCTCCGGGTGCGCCGGCTCCGGGTGCGCTTCCCCGCTTTC
>NW_003803995.1:0-1768 GCF_000255335.2 Galendromus occidentalis
ACTTGTATTGTGCGACCTCTATATTTGGCGACTCCGAGGAAACGTCCCTCCGAGGAAGAAAGCCAAGCGCTGACTTCCTCCGAGCTTCGGCTTCGGCGAGAAACTCTTCGGTGAAATACTCCGGAATCGGTTGCGAATTCTGAGTTCGCGGCGAGCTTCTTGAAGAACTTCTGAAGGGCGGCGGAGCTGCGAAGGTTTGGTGCAAGCCCGGGATGAAGTGCGGCGATGCCCCAAAGTGCGCCAGCACCGGCTGACGGCCTCCCTCGAATTCAATCTGCGAAGGAGTCCTCCATTGAGAGAGTGCTTCGCCAGCGGCTGTCAGCCCTCCAGGGGAATTTCCAGGATCACCTTGCTTGATCTTCTTGTTCTCCCCTGAACCATGCTCCACGGCCATTCTGCGCTTGGAGCCTTCACTCCTAGGCAGCAAATTCAGCAGCACGTCCAACGAGGGAGTAGCATGGGATTTCGTCTGAAAGGAGAATGATTCAATGAGTCTGGAGCTTGAGATGATCTCGGGGAAATCCCCGGCCGGAGAATGAATATTAGAATATCGACGAGAGGGACTCACCATTCTCTATCCTTTGGGATGCTCCTGATGTACTTGATTTTGCTTCGGTGGACTCGAAATCTTCGCACGCATGAAGCAGGAACGAAAGCACCGAAAAGCTCCGATACAGTGAAGGTCAAGTTGATGAGCAGCCTCCTTTTATCCTCATGTTCACGGAAGATGAGAGGGGGAGGAGAGCGAGAGAGAGTCATCAGCTAAGCGCGAAAGGGTGCGTCGCATTCCATTCCGAATGTCTAACATATCATGTGAGGGAGGATTATTCGGCTGAAAACGAAAATACTGCGTCTTTCAGAGATGGGCAGGGGAGGGGAACTCGGCGAAATGCGTAGCCGGGGCGATACTCGAGCCGACACAGTCAGTACGATTGGATCTCGCTCCTCAATCTCTCGAGATGTATTGTTAATCAATTAATTATAATCTCTATCGGATCATGGCAAACATTCATTCAATCCGGCTTCTAGGCACACGGTTCGGAGCCAAAGCTATCCTGTTCGACAGCGGGATCGTGGCGCCGTATGATTGGATTCGCTATTCTCAGGGTATGCGAACATTCTTGAGCCTTGCCACGAGTTCCGGAGCGATTTCTTCAAGACCTATTCCCGAGGGAAGGATTGTAGGAGAGCTTCGCCAATTCAATTAAAAATATCGAGGATTTTGTTTTGACGTAGGACTGCGTCCTAGGTCGCACAGATATAGGGGGACTGCACGAAGCAAACAAATGCAACGGGAGTAGTGTGACGGATATCGAAACCTTTAGGAGCCGCCCTTCAATTAGGAACTCCTACTTAGAAGAGTATCACAGACCGCCATCGGTCAATCCGTTCAGAGAAACGGGACAGACGCTCTAACGAGCATTAGACTTACATTCCTACTTACTTCGGAATTCTGCCACTCGGCCAATTTATTCTTGACAATCGCCGATTCCATCTTGACAATCACCACGGGGCCCTATGCCCGCGCTCCTTTAAACAAGGTGATTGGGGGAGCCAGTACAGGTACGAGCCCGCGAGGCGCTCGACTTCCTAGCCTTGCGACGGATGCAGGCGTGCGCCATGTTGACGTCGCAATCGTCAGGGAGTCCCCGGACTCAATTCCCGACATTAGCTGATGTCTTCTTGGACTAATGTAATTGAGGCTCTCAATCAAGAGCCAATGATTGCAAGGAGGACCGATAATATCGGCGCTTCCGCCGCAATTGTG
>NW_003803996.1:0-4292 GCF_000255335.2 Galendromus occidentalis
CATCCCGTCTATGGAATGCCCTTCCCCCTCCATGTCTTCCCTTCAACGTACGATCCGAAACTCTTCAAATCCAACACTATCCGCTCTCTCCCTTCAGGTAAAGAGCCATAGGTTTTTTTAGTGGGTATTATGTACATGAGCCCCACACTCCGGTTGAATTTTCCACTCTTCTGGGTAGTGCGTAAATGCATTTTTTCCTATGGCTCTTTCACCTTTTCCTCCTAGCTTCCCCCCAGTCCCCCTCCCCCTTCTCGCACTCGCAGTTCCTTTTGAGAATTATAGGGTCATCCCTCTGCGAGCTGCTACACCAAATTTTTAAAAAAAAAATATCTGAGCGAGCTTATCACCAGAAGACTCGGCAGTGTGGGTCTTTCCTGGAGGAACATCGTAGCGGCGGCGACTGACGGTGCCAGCAATGTTCTCAGAGCGGTCGAGCTCATGGGCATGAAGAAGCAGAAGTGCTTTGCGCACGATCTCGATTTGGTCGTAAGAAAAGTCATCTACGGTGAAGATGTAGTGGCATACGATGTTGCCAGTCTGGATGCTCCGAGGGATGAAGGAACAGACACTCTTGAAGAATCCCGAGTAGAGGAAGGAGCAGATCCGCGGGCCGAAAACGAGGCAGAGCCTCCGAGTGATGATGAACAAGAATCGAGTCCTTTCCTAGGCGAAGTAGTGGATCGACTCCGAAGTGCTGTGCGGAGCTTCAAGAAGAAGCCCAACCTCATGGACGAAATCCGGAGGATAACCGCGAAGGAAGAATACAACGGAGTCGAGCTCCGACCCATACTCGACTGTAGGACCCGTTGGTATTCTACAGTCCTCATGATAGAAAGGGCGCTCCGTATACTGCCCGCGCTGAACAATGTGCTGTCCCGACATGGAACTCCGATCAGCGCTCGAGACACGCTCGCTCTGGAGAGCATAGCCAAGACTCTGGCTCCTTTCAAACGGGCTATACTGTTGCTTTGCAAAAGAGAGGCGACGCTCGGTCACGCTGACGAAGTTTTCGCCCTCCTTGTCGAAGACCTCAAGCAAGTTGGATCAACCCTCGCTGATATTCTTCTTGGAAGCCTAGTGAGAGAACTGGAGAAGCGGAGAACTGTGATGTCCACCACGCTCGCGATACTGGAAAATCCGGATTACGACTTCAAGCTAGAAGAAGTAATGGGGCAACGGCCCCCATCTGATGAGGAGGTACTCGAAGTTCTGGCGGACATAGTAGATGCCGGAAGAGAAGCGTCCGTAGCCAGTATTTGTATAGCTACGAAATCTTCGGTAAGCTTCCGCAGATCAGGAATGTTTTGCTCCATCCAATACGACCTGATGACATCGACCTGATTGGAAGATGGAACTTATCAGGAAACGCTCTCATGGGATTCGATTTTCGCCGCCTCATCGGCTCCAGAATCTGACAGAGATAGCGACACCTGTAACGTGGAGAGTCTGAGGAGCGAATTCGCGCTCCTCAAAGCGGGTGCAGGTCGTGGTCATCTCCTGAAGATGTGTCACGCGGTTCTGAAAACCGTACCTCCGACCTCAGTTCAGCCCGAGAGGGATTTCAGTATTGTGCGTCTCCTCCTCGGCGAGAATCGATCGAGTCTCAAGAGAGAAACTCTCGATGACATTTTCATGCTCCGGAAAGCATTCGAGAGTGGATGGTAGACCTCAACTTCTCATCTGCCAAGCTCAGTCGACATCGCTTCAGAATCCGAAAAGTTCGGAGATGTCGTCAAGAGCATGCTCCACACTCTACACCCTCTTCAATGAACGGAACCCATCAACATTCTCAATCCAGTCTAGCATATCCCTTGTACTGATGGTATGCATATCATATCAGCCGAATCGGAGTAGTGTCCCGATCGGCTGACAAGCCTTGCTTGTACTTGATCATAAATTGTGGGTCTCATTCCCTTGTGAGTCGGCGTCTGTAGTCTTTGTCCCTCCTCCGCTCAAGTATGGAAACAAGCATATTATATGGACACATCCAAAACATATGTAGATCATCAGCGGGTCCGCAGAGACCTGTACATAAGTTGTACTCATGTATACGTATTTTTTTCTGGATCCGGTTTGGCGCGGATCTTTGCGGATCTTATCCGCGGATTCGAGCCCAACGGATCCGCGGATCCGGGATCTGCGGATCACAAATTTTACGGATCTTTGGAAGGCCTACTGACTACGCCGTAACTGCGCGCAGCCGCCTCTCCAATAACGGTTTCTCGCCGATTTTTCCGCGGTTTCTAAGAATTTGAAGAGTTTCCGCTGATGTTCCGAAGGAGTTTCGGGGCGTCAGAACATGTCGGAACTTTGGACACCATGAGCTTCACCCTCGCTCAAGGTGACCTGGCGCGAGCAGTCTGGCCCTAGGCCCTAGCCAGGCCGTACCTGCGTGCTGCTGCGGCGCAGCACTCTCAAATGAGGGCCTCTGATAGCACTTTTCCGTAGTTTGGAGATGATCCGATGTCATGAATCAATGACATGAATCAATGACACCGATGATGATTTACGGATGTTTGGAATAAGGTGCGGAGAGGTCATGATCGGAAGCTGCCGATCCCGATTCTTTCTACGTGTTCGACCGGGAGGCACCTGAATCAAATTCAAATTACGAGGGGGAGGAGGCGAAGAATCCCCCTTCTGAAACAAGGGATGCCATGGATGCCATCCTCAGCTCCTCAGTCAGCAGTCATCGAACCTATCTCTCGGAAATTCCTCTCGCTTGACATCGTCGTTTCCTGTCGAGGGATACGGTATACGTTCGGAAAATGGTAAACGGCTGGGACAAGACTGACGCCTTCTAAGTTTTCTGCCGGAAAACTCACACCCGATAAGCAGAGCTTGGATTCGCTCTGACACTTCCACGTCGAACGGTACATGACAATTCGATGCCGGACAACTTGATGCCGACAACTCGATTCCGGACAAATCGATGCCGGACAAGTCGATGCTGAGACAAGTCGATGCCCGATCGACACTGGTCAATCTGCTCAATCATAATTGTGAGGACTGTCGAGTCCTCCTATATTTCGACTCCAAGTTATAATCGCGTCGTCTATAAAAGGCATCACTTCTCCATGTCAATACATTCGGTTACAGCGACGAAGCAGTAATCATTCATCTCCTAGGACAATCACGACAATTGGCGACGAAGATGATCAGTGCCGAGGACTTTGAGGCTTTGTTCAAGCGCCTCATGGAAGAATGTCTGGAGCCGATACCCGCTTCTTCCCACTCCGAGTCCTCCGCAATGAGTACACTGGTAAAGCTAATAACCAACCTCAAGTACGACTCTGAGGCAGGGCTGACGTTCGAGCTCTGGTACACTTGATATGAGAGTGTCTTGGAGGTGGAACGTGCCGCCTTGGATACTACAGCGAAAGTTCGACTCATCATGCAGAAGCTGGATCAAGAGTGCTTCTAGAAATTCGATGCCCACACTCTCCCACGGAAATACTATCTATACCATCTATATATGTATATACCATCTATATATGTATATAAAAACGTATGTCTGTCTGTTTATTTGTTTGTCTGTCCGGGGTACCCTATAGACTCGAAAAAGGCAGAATCGATCGTCGTGAAAAAGGAGCGTGTTCTGGGGGATCCATCGGTGGTTATAGGGGGGTCACTTCTCCGATGCAATGAGTCCTTCTACCTTAAAAAAATAACTTGAGTGCTCCACCCACGAAAATACGAAAACTCGGAAAAAAATTAAAAAATCGGAAATTCGCAAACGCCTGAACCGATCGCCGCAAACATTCAGGGGTGGGCTCTCGGGAGCTTCTGGAGGGTCATATGAGGGTCGTCGTTCTCATGTGATGGGTCCTCCCATCATAAAAAAATTATTTGAGTCGTCCTCTTACCGAGAATCAAAGATTTCATCAAGGGAAAGACGGGAAATCTCAGGATTTCTCATCGGCTGGACCGATCGCCATGAGAAGGTGGATTCTCGGGAGCTCCTAAGAAGGCTCTCGGAGGTTGCCGTCATCATTGGCCTCTGTCTCTCTACTAATGAATCTCGCTGAAAATTGCTGTAGCCTTGAAGGGTATGGATTTTCCGGAGAACATATGGAATAAAAGTGAGGGTACGGGAAACAGGGGAAACGGGAAAGCGGGGACACGGGGAAGTGAGGAGACGGGGCAGTGGGGAGACGGGAAAGTGGGCAAACGGGAAAGTGGGGATACGGGAAAGTGGGGGAACGGGGAAGTGGGGAAACGGGGAACAGGGAAAGTGGGGAAACGGGAAAGTGGGAAAGTGGGGGAGCGGGAGAGCGGGAAAGCAGGGAAGC